>NW_024031529.1:0-18000 GCF_002237135.1 Teleopsis dalmanni
CAATGTAGCTGAAAACCAAATTACTTATATTCAATTTGAGTTTTAAGTAAGTGCTGCTATATGACTGTGAAATTTGGGGTGCGTCGCAGATCTTTTTAAGTAGATGTTTCCGCATTTTAAGAATATGGCATCCCAGGATTAATACGAACGATTGGTTCTGGCAAGTGACAGCGCAGAAGCCTGTAGAAACGGATATCAGGCTACGCAAGTATGAATGGCTAAGACATACTATAGAAAAATTTTCTTGCAAATCCTTGTGATTTGGCTAAGTTCTATGTATATGAATTGTATAGAACATGCTATTAATAATAATAATAATTCAGGTTAAAAAAATAAGTAAAAGAAATAAAGTTTGAAGATTGTCATCATTCTTTAATTTAATGTTGTGTATCAGAGAATTGCAATGACTATTAAACAGTCGATTGGTTTCAAGTATTAGCTGCGTTTTTCTTATACGTACTCTGTTCATCTATCTCTTTTATTTTAGTTTATTGATCGATCTGACGCATTCAGTTAAGAATTGTTAAAAGTATAAGTATACTCGTACTTTTACTCTTAATTTGATTAAAAATATCAAAACTGAGAATATGACAATCATTACGTTCGGTAGCGTGTACTCATGGCTTTGTACTACTCAAATATATGATGAGCACTAATGAGTATTTTTGTTCATACTTACTTTACTCATTGAAAGAAATTGTTCGTGTTTATTTTCCAACTTTTGGATTTTACCCTGAAGAGAATTTAAAGAATAGAAAACTTTATTAAGGTTATTAAGAAATGTTATTAAATTTGAGGAAGTTTGTCAATAATAATAAATATTGAATAATTTTTATTACTTATGAATAATTAATACTATTTGTTTTGCTGTGTATACAGCACGACAAATTAATCCCAAATTGCATGACAACATTTTAATCCAATACCAGCGACTCTGAAATATTGAAGATTTATAATCAAGAATGGTTATATTGCAATGGAGAAAATATTAGAACACATAACTCTAACTCTTGATAACTCTAACTCTTATAATTTAAAAATCTTTTTAAAAGCTTCAAAAATTCGTTACAAAACTTTGCCGAACAAATTAAAAAAAATTAATTAATTAAAATCAAATTAATTTGTAGTATAATTTTATTTATATTGCATTAAATTTAAATAAATACAAAATCTAAATGAACCAGAAACTAATTCTCACGTTTAAAACAAAATTCTTTTCACAATATGAGTTTATGAGGAAAAATTTCCAAATGTTGGCAACACTGCTAGTGTGATTCATCAGCACCTGCACTTATTAACGCAAGCATTTGAAAAGACCAGTTTGGCGAGTATGAGTGCGTATGAGTACGTATATTAAGACTTTGAATATTAATTTCATATCTCTGCATATCGCTGCAAAGCTATATTTTGGTCAATTTCCTATATTAAGAGTCAAATGCACCTTAAATATATTGCTTAGAAAATTTTAGGAATAGTTGAAGCAATTAAAAATGTTTACTTGTATTACTACATTCAAATTTGAATGAGAGCAATTTTTGTTCTCTGTTTTGGTTTTATGGAACTTAACCGTCAGAAACCTACTGCATATCGTAGTAATTTTAAACATTCTATTCCTTGTAAAAATATTAAAAATATATTTTAAAAACCATTAATAAATAAGATACATATATGAAGTATTGATAATGTTTTGATAGACATGTGGTATATACAACACTTTAGTTATTTTTTATTCAGAACAATATATATACTAACAAAATTGAGATCGTTTTAGTGATAAAGAAAGTTCGCCAATTTTAAGTACCTAAAATGGACGTCATTCCAGAAAAAGTCACAGTTTCGATTATGTACTAGGATATTATGTGACACAACCTTGGTATTTCTTTTCTCTAGTTCAGATGTCGGCAAAAAATACCTAGACAATTTTTGATGTGCATGGATGAGCGGCTTAGTTTGATAGTTTGATTGAAAGTTGATTAAAATTCAACTTTGTTAATTAAATTAAATATATATATTCATAACTGTTGTTTTATTTTAAAACAAAGTACAATGATTTGTTGTTTAAGAGTTATAATAATAATTAAAACTAAATGAAAATTACTATTAATATTTTTTTTTCTCAATTTATAAATTATTTATTGAATCTTTCATTTAGAAACTAACAATAAGTAGATCAAATCTTAAAACTAAATTTATTTTTTCTCTAGGCCATTGCTTTGGAAAAAACTATTGAGACATTAAATTATTTATAATTAAATAAGATTGAAAATTAAAATTGAAATTAAAATGAAATTAAAATTAAAATTAAGACTAAAATTAAATTAAAATTAAAATTAATTCAAAAAATCACATTCAATTCAATTAAATAAAATTTATAATATTTTAATTCAAATAATAGTGTCCTTCCTTTTTAAACGCTTGTGGCCTTTTTTGAGTAGCAGCTTGCAGGCTGATTTGTTAGGATGATCTTCTAACTTTAAGAGATACTGACGGCTACATCGAGCAGCTTCTTCAATTACTGTTGATACGCCCAAATCTCTATGAAGGTTGGCGTTTTTTATAAACCACGGCGCACCCGTTATCATTCTTAGGGTTTTAGATTGCAGTCTTTGCAGTTTTTCAATATTTGATGGCATCGCTTTTCCCCACATTTGAATTCCGTAACTCCATATAGGTTTTATTATCGACTTGTATAGCAGAATTTTGTATTCAAGTAGTAGCTTAGATGACATGCCCATAAGCCAATGCAATGACCTTAATTTTATATTTATTTGTGTCTTTTTAGCCTCTATATGTTTATTCCAGGTTAAACGTCTATCTAGATGTATCCCTAAATATTTTACATAGTCACTCGAGGGTACTGTATGTTCATTTATTGTAATATTAGGACAGTTGCCTGGTCTTTGAGCATGGGGACATTTAGGGAGCATGGGATCATTGACTTTGATACGCCATACAGATAACGATTGCTCGAGTTGGTGAACATGATTTTGAAGCATGCGTTGTGCAATTGCGGGATTTTTGTGAGCACTAAGTATTACTGTGTCGTCAGCAAATGTTGCAGTTAAAGTGTTTTATGAAGTTGGCATATCACTTGTATATAATAGATATAAAAGCGGACCTATTACACTTCCTTGCGAAACTCCTGCTTTGATAGGACAAGGTTCTGAAACAAAATCTTTATATCTTAAACTAAAACTTTTTTTACTTAAGTAGTTTTTTAACAAAAGGTGGGTGTCAGCTGGCATGAGAGTTGTAATTTTATGTATTAAGCCGTCATGCCATACTTTATCAAACGCTTGGGCTACATCTATAAATATAGAAGTGTAGTATTGTTTATTTTCAAATGATCTTCTAACGAGATACAATACGATGCACTTGTTCAGTTGTACTATGTTTAACTCTAAAGCCGAATTGATGTTTCGGAATTATTTCGTTAGCTGAGAGTATTGGCATTATTTTTGATATTATCAGCTTTTCAAATAATTTTGATAACACTGGAAAGACGCTAATTGGTCTGTAAGATTCTATTTTGGTTTTGTCCTTCCCAACTTTAGGTATCATTGTTATTTGTAACATTTTCCAAAGTTTGGGATAATAATCTGTCTGTAAGATAGCGTTAAATAAATGCCTGAGGTGTGAAATGGCACATTGTGGTAACTATTTCACCATTGCGACTGAGATTTAATCAGGTCCTACTGCCTTTTTCGCATTGAGATCTTTTGTAATTTTAATAATATTTTCTAGTTCAAAGATAAGTGGAGTGCTCGAGGGATATTGGTTTGTTATTGGTAAAGAGGTGTTATTTGAAGCATCGTTTGGAGTAAATACATTTTTCAAGTGTTTTACAAATATGTCCCCTTTCTTAGAGTCACTTAGTGCCGAGTCACTAAGTGAGTCTAGTCTGAGAGGAGATTCATGCTGGATAGGCTGTTTGAGGTGCTTTGTTGCCTTCCAAAGTGAATAGTCAGTGAATAATCAGGTGCCAAATTCTATAGAAAATTGTCTAGTCTTTCCTAGTCTTGATGTCTTTCCGCTAGTGCATTTTTGAGTACATTAGTACATTTATCAAGTAGAACTTTATGTTTTGGGAATCCATGTCCTTGCCATAGTCTTCTAGCTTTCCTCTTCCGTTGTAATAATGCCTCTATTGTTTTTGTCACACCAATTTTTTGGGTTGTTTTTTCAGTTCTTATCGAAGCTCCTTCAGCACCCGTTGAGATTACTTCAGAAAATTGGTTAACACTAGCATCAATTTCATTATTCTCTTTTATCGAAGCATATTGTGGTATATGGCAAGAAACATATTTACAAAATTTTAACCAGTTTATATATTTCGTTAGACTTTGCGTTTGGATAGTTCTATTCTGTTGACATTGTACTGTTATTATTGTTGGTGAGTGTTCTGATGACAGGTCAACTGATGGAAATGCGGTGATTGTTTGTGGTTGGTTGGACAATATATTGCACCTATTACGACATTTTCTCCATATTCATCAAATCGAATAGTTGGTAACTGTAGATAATCTTTACTAAAGTCTTCTAAAACATAGTGTTTAAGTCTTTTTTTTATTATAATACCAGTACCTCTGCGAGCCATACCTTAGAGATGGTTGGTGTCATAAAAGCACTAATTTGTAATTTTGAAAGCGTTTTTGTAATAATTTACTTCTAGCGTTAAGGGTTCTAGAGTTGTGAATATAGCGCATATTTTGAATAAGATTTTTAATATAAAAATCATTTGTTTTTGTAAGGCTTAAATTATATGGTAACATAACATAATTTCCGTTTCATTGAAACGATTTAGTTTTTGTGTATATTATTTGATTTTATTTTCAGGATTTAAAGTCCTAAAGGCAAAAGAAGACAAAGAAGCGAACCCTTCTGCAGTACAGTGTGGTTCAAAATTTCTACTATTGATTGATAAATAAACTTGAAATTTGACTTTTATTTATTTTATTTATTTATTATTCCTAATTAGGCAAAGAGTAAGGAAAATTTAAAGTGAAAAACTTTAAATTTTACAAAAAAGTAACATTGTTCGTAAATGATCATAACGCTTACTATATGTTTAGACAGATCTCATTGATGCCAAATATAAAAAATATGATAAGGAAATACAAAAATATATTAAAATACTTTTTGATTGAAAGAAAATCAAGAATTGACTAAAATAAATTAGCAGTGAGTATCATCAGATATTCGCACTGCAACGGATTGCATAAACCAACGTGTGACCCACGTTAATTTCAGGGTTATAAATATATTCAACAATGTCAACATAGCATCAGTACGTACCTAGTTTTTAATAATTAAATTAATATAAAAATACATGTTTGACTGTTTCTTGAACTGAACACAAAATAAAACACTTATTAGGTGTCAATATATTTCACGTCGGTATATCAAACCAGCAGCTGTTTTTAACCTTACTAATGTCAGATGTGGCTTTTTATTTTTGCAGTCCACATTGAAATCAGTATTCATTTTCTAGTTCTATTGTACTATCTTAACTATTATGGAAGTCCAACTATTTAAAATATTTGACCACTGTGATGAATTCCTTGTTAACTGTAGGGGTTTGTGCATTTTCGCTAACGTGAACAAGCTGAGACTTATTTTCTTCGATCGCAGGCCTTTGGATTTGAGCCTCTATAATTTTTCTTGGAGATTGGTCTTATCGTATGCCAGAATGGCAACAATGTCAGCATATAATAGTGCTGATGTTCAATAAAAGACTAAATACAACTGTGATAATATCCTTATATGGCGATTGTACCACATTTCAACTCAAAGTTATGTTTTCATTGTGATTCACATTATTTTTTAAGTAAAATATAGCCAGGTTACCATTACCAACCAGGTTACAGAACACCAGATCCGCAAGCGCTTATTTTATTACCCACAAATCCAGGTGGATCCTATGTTAGCGCATTAAAAACAATTCCTTTGGATAAAAATTAAAATCCACAATTTTAAAATTGAGGTCAAAATCGAAAAGCTATGTAGTAATGCAGGTGCATTAAATAGTGAAATCCTACAAAGAGCTATGTCAAAAATATAGATAATTACAGAATCACTTGATGCATCAGAAATGAATAAATCCACAACGAACTTCACGTATCTATTATAAAATCACGCTTACGGCAGAAAGCTATTGCTCGCTTTTAAATGTAAAAATCTGAGATATAATTACTAAACCACAAACTTACTGAGAATGCCCGTTTGTATACTTTCGTGGCCCTCTAGAATAGAAATTACTTCTTACAGTTAACTTTTAGTCATTTACATTTAACATAAATTTGTGATGAATATATGTAAGTAGTTTTTACATTGAAATACTTATTTGCAAGTCTCTAAGAGCAAAAATACAAAAAAAAATTATTTTAAAAATGCTTTTAAAATAAATACAATGAACAGGGTCCGTAGCAGCTATTAATTGAACAAAAAATTATTATTAGTTTATTATTATTATTTGCCTGAAAAAATAACTCAAAATATTACTTATCAAACGCAAATACACAATTTTCTCTAATCAAAATATATAACATAAAACAATTTATTTCCAAACTGACATTTTTATAAAACTATTTCTAAGATTACTTATTATAGACTTCATATTCACAACATTGCATTTTGGAACGTATACAAAGGGGCGGGTATGTTCCAAAATTCGACGTATCGTTCGCGATCCCGCTTTAGGATTTTAATCTAGCATAGTGTTTAGCGTTCAATGTATGCTTAATACTTTATATAATATGTTAATAGCCAACACTTTAGCAAATTAACATGTCCAAGAAATGTTAATTTGCCAATTCATTTCCATGTGATTTTTTAGGGGTGGTTTGAACAGTTTTAATGAGCTCTATAAAAATTTCTTCAATATTATCTTTCTTTTATTTTTTAAATATTAATTTTTATTGCAGTTGTATAATTTTTTCTGCGTTGGTATTGTTAAACTTTTATTTAACAATTTTTAGTTTTATAAAGTGACAAAGCAAAATTGAACTCAGACCATCCAAGATATTTTCGGCACAATCACTTTTGCTGTCAAGTGATACTGTGATACTAGAAACCAGCACAACATATCAGTGTGCTGGTTTCTTTACAATTCCCACTTCACATTTTATATTTCCAAATTTTTTATTTAACTATTTTTGATTTAAATTAAATGTAAATGTAAATTCAACCAATGTTTAAAAAACGAGATCCTAATATAGTTACAAACTATCGTGGATTATCACTGCTCGACTCAATCTATAAAATATTTACTGATATATTACTTTACTGATATACATTGTGACCGAAAGGTTTTCGGAAATTCTCATTTAAAATTCGCGCGCTGTATATTTTTCGATAATTTTAAGTTTAATGTAGTTTGGGCAGCACTGTCCTTAATTACTATGCAAAAATGACGCGATCTTGTCGGACAGTTCGTTTACGGCAGCTGTTGAAACCAGTTCACCTCAGTAGTGCGTTGCGAAAAAAACAATGGAAAAAAATATTGAACAAAGAGTTTGCATCAAATTTTGTTTTTCGAACGAAATTTCGTGTGCAGAATCGTTGCGAATGCTACAAAAGGCTTATGGGGAATCAGTTTTATCGAAAACTCAAGTTTATGAGTGGTACAAAGCCTTTCAGGACTGTCGTACGACCGTCGAAGACATGCCGCGTTCTGGACGACCTTCGACCTCTACCACCGACGAAAACATTGAAAAGGCAAAGGAAATCGTGTTCAAAAATCCTCATGTGAGTGTTAGAGAGATAGCACGAGAGCTAGGCATCGGTCGTGAGATGGCTCGTTTGATTTTGGTGGACAATTTGTGTATGCGACGTGTCAACGCCCGGCTTGTTCCGATTCACCTCAATTTGTTCAACATTATCAACGATTTTAAGGCCAAACATTCAATAAATACCATCGAACAGCCACCGTATTCACCTGATCTTGCACCGTGTGACTTTTTCCTGTTTCCCAACCTCAAATTACCACTCAGAGGAACGCGTTTTGAATCCATAGAAGACGTAAAACAGAATTCGCAGAGGGAACTCAAAGCCATACCGGAAAGCGCCTATAAAATGTTTTGATGATTGGAAGAAACGTTGCATTGTGTAACGCTCTAATGGAGCAAATTTGAAGAGATAAATAAATATTGATGAAGATTAAGAATTTTGCGTTTTATTTAAAATTTCCGGAAGCTTTTCGGTCACAATGTATTTTGTAAAAAAGTTATGTTATACAACCAATAAATTCATTTATAAATATTTATATAATATAAAAAATATATATTTATTTTCCTCTAATATAATAACAACAAAAAACAATTCATTATGAGCTTAGCAGTCATCTTTCATATAGAAACTTATACTTAGAACAAATTTTATCAATCCTATTGAGAATCGAAGTCTGAAAAAAGTATTATTCCCACAATCTTTCTAAAGTCCTCATAAGTTTAGCACTTCATTAGTAAATTTGATTAAAGTATAAAGTTTTTTTTTACCAAAATTGTGTGTAGGTGTAAAAGTTCATTTGGGTAAATAAATATACAATATAAGCAAACATACAAATCTATACATCCGCTTTAAACAACAGTAGCTTTTCTTTTGAGTGGGAAAATTTAGTATTCACATGCGCCACTAATATTGAAAAATTGCTGATGGCATCTTTACACTTCGTATATTTTCCTTTTCAGTATCCTATCCAGAAATTATTCTTCTCTATATTTCTATTTTTGTTGCCTATATTTTTTATATAAAAATTTTTACGTATATTTCTTGGAATTTTTATGTGTAAAACTTTTTTTGTTTAAATTTTTTTCGGTATTTCCTTATTTGGGAATTTTGAATTATAGCAGTAATCATTTTTCACTCTCACAAAAAATAAGGAAGAACAGCATATTGTTTGCTTTTATGACCGGTATGAAGTAGCAAAAGTAAGAGCTTGGGGAATCAGCTAATAAATAAACTTTTTAATGGTTTTAGATTGAAGTGAAAATTTGTGTTAGAATTTTTATGGATGAATTTAAAGTATTTTGTTCTTTTATAGCAAAAATAAATTGAGAATGATTTAAAAAGGAAAACATTTCATTTTCAAGCGATTTTTATTATACGAGTTCATTATTTATTTCATTTCAGCATTTATTTTATATAGCATTTATTATTATCTGGCATTTCACATTATTACAATTATTTTATTTATATTTCATTTTTATTTTTATTTTAAATTTAATTTTTTGCAATTAGCCATTGTCCATATCCTGTCAACAGTAAATGCTAACAGCAATTTTTCGCGTCCTTTTGTCTTTCACGTTTGTATTTTTCTGCACAATTTCTTTAATTACAATTTATAAAAGTTTTTCCTGCAGCCGTTTTTCTTTCACTTTGGCAATTGCGGGATTTTCAGTTTATTTTTAGCTTATTTACTGCATAAAGATTTTCTCAATTGTATATTTTGCAATATCAGAGAGTCTTTATTTCGTACGCACGGCGAATAATGAAAGTGGAGTAAATGCAATTAAATACGGCGAAAGAAAAGTCCATTTTACTTTTCCATAAGCACGTCTATATATGAGGGCTGTTCTGAAGTCTATTCTACTTTTTCTTTTATTTTATTTCATCCCACTTAACTTTTTTTGCTTCAATCTTCACGGTTGCAATTAAAATACTTTTTTTTACAATTGCTAAGTGAAACAATAAAAACAACAATAAAAATAAATAGCAAATAATTGTTTTACAGATGAAGTACAAACTCATATTGTAGATACGACAAGATAGGACGAGGGTAGAATATTCCGTATGCTTTTTGTTTAGCGTTTGCACCAACCAAAATAATTGTTAAAACCTTTTCAATTTGCAACGGTTTTTTAACTCCAGTTTATCTCATTTATTGTTTTTTTTATTTTATTGTGATGCTTTAATGCTTATCTATACTTTTCGCTTTTTGCTGCAGCCACAATTTCAAACTCTTACGTACTACTGTAGTTTATTGAAATTAAAGGAACTGCAATGCTGTTTCCAGTTTCGGCTTTTTTACTTCCAATTTTATTGGATTTCATTACCGCTTTCTCGTTTTATGCTGCTACAAAATTAAATACAGTACGTGTCAATTTCTTAGATAAATTTTGTGCCCTGACATTTGCACCTAAGCAAAGTCTAGCACAGATGCGTTGACTTCAAACTGCAAGCACATCATAATTTTTTGCTGCAACGTTCAAATAAAAAAACTTTTTCTGCTGCAAATGCACAAAAACTTTTAATAATTTTACGTATAATGTCACGTGCTCAATTGCTAAATATTTGATGGGTCACATAAGAAGTAATGACACTTTTACTGGCGACAACTAAGCAGTCTTACAAGTACGTTAGCTGAAACTACTGCTTTTACTGTTCAAGGGTATCTGATAAACATTAAAATTTATGAGTTAAAGACATACAACTGCTAATAGATACATGACATCATAAGAACAAATTAAGGGAACTGCAATGCTGTTTCCATTTTCGGCTTATATACTTCCAAAAAAGTTACTCATACGCCACGTGAAAGTTAATATTTACGAGATTGTAATTAAAATTTTACGGAATTTAATTTTTGGGATATTATAATTAAAACTTATTAAATAAGTTATATTTAATTGTTCACTGTGAATATTTATTAATTATAATATTTTATGTTGTTTGCACCACAATTAATGCCAATATATACATCACATGTATATAAATACATATAAATGAAGTTTATTTAGAAATTTGTTTAAAGTGAAATAGAGCACAATTAAAACATAAAAATAGTTTTATTGAAAATATAATTGTAAGTGATGAATATTTTAATTTTAATATGATTTCGTGATAAGTGAACTGCTGCTGAAACGAGAGAAAGACAACCTGCAAGTCCAATGTTTGAACACGCAGTATGTCTGATATAACTTCCAAGCAGAGGTCCACGCCATCGAGGTCTGCGCTCGTATCAATATTAACAATAGGTTGAAAGGCGCCCGTATCTGTATTTGTCCAGATAATCAAGCAGCAATCAAAACATTATTCTCCTGGAAGTTTTCCTCAAAGCTTCTATTAGACTGCTATGATACGCTGCAGCAGCTGGCAAGCAAAAACACAGGAATCAATGGTAATGAGTCTGGCGACAGTGTTGCGAAGTCAGGATCTGCCATTTAAATGTGAGCTATATTGTGGATTAAGTTGGTCTACAACTAGGTCTTTGATTGATAAATGGTTTTCAACCGAAAGAAGTAGCTACTGGCGCGACATTCCAGGTAACCGTCAAGCTAAAGAGCTGGTTCAGTTATGGTAAGGTATTCTTCTTCAGCAGAACAGAGTTCAGATTGCTGGTGGGATATTTAACGGGTCACCATGGACTGCGCTATCACCTTAATTAAATAAGTCTATCCGAAGAAATAGATTGTCGACTTTGCTTAGAAGCGGACGAAACTTCCAGTCACATTCTCGGGGTACCAGCTCCCAACAGAGCGGAGCACTGCGACCATGGTTGAACTTTTGTGCTGCAATAGACAGTAGACAATCTGCTTTCCGAATGCAAGCCAGAATGTCAAAAGGCCGTTGGACCACCTAATGTCAGAACGGGAGAGTAGTTCTCGACCCAGTGACCTTTTTCCAGCACAGAACAAGGCTGGGCCACATGCATATGTAAATTAATATTGAAAATATTTGAAAAAAATATAATATTTTATTGCAATGGTGACATTTATTTCAACGCTCAATATTTAAATGTATCTTGTTGATCGGTGCAATCAAAAGTCATTTATTTAAAATCCATTTGTAGCCTGCCTGTGTGTAAATTGATTATAAGTAATTAGCGTCACTGACACTGTGCATGCACTTTCCAGTGGCACGCAATTGCTCCATAGCGAAAGAGCATAGGAAAACATTTTAAAATGTAAAAGGAAAAAATAAACAAACTCTCATAAGTATACAAAGTAATTGATTTACCGGTGCAAGGATAAATTTATTTTATTGCATATTGTAAAATGATTGCATAGCGCTTACATATTTTCACGGCAAAGTAGAAATAAGGAAGAAAAGCATGGTTTTGTCCGCTCTGTCCTTGACCTGCAGCAGTTTTCATGCTAAGCGTACTTCCACAACAGGCACAGCTATTTCACTATTAATGGCTACTTAAACCTAAATACGCTTTCCGTTGACAAGCTCAAGGGCTTCTTACACACAGACCGTGCAATATTCGTGTTAAAACTTACGAGTGCACAACACAAACACACACAGGAATTCACTATTTTACACCATTTTTCTATTTGCATATTTTACTGTGGGTGTGGGTGCTGCTGCATTGCCTTTTCATTCAGAAAATTGTGTTTTTGCCTTTCACTTATTTGCATTTTATTTTTTTTTGTTTTTATTTTTTTATTTTTATTTGCGCTATTTTTATACGAAAAGGTTGACTGGCATACATTTGCATGTTTATTGAACATTGCGATGAAGAAGTTAAGTGCGTGGAGTGAAAATGCATCGGAATGTTCTTTAAAAGAAGTTTAAATGCGAATAAAAGTATAAATTATATTAGCTTTTGTATTCGTTATAGCATTGCAATGTAAGCAGTTGCTAAACGCCATTTATGCCATTGTGTAGTGTAGTGTAGTGTATTGTAGTTTAGTGTTGCCATAATTATTGCTGCCTTGACATGCAAATTCGTTGTTTACGGAAGGTGAACAACAAATAAGATGGTCATTTGTGTACTCTGATTATGCAGGATGTTGGAATCTATGTTTGGTGTGTTATATATTACATCCTCGAAATATATTTGGGTCAAATTACCGAAGAAAATGTTCCACGAACTAAAACACCAAACAAAAAAAAACTTCCGTTTATATATACAGATTTTAGTTAATACATTGAGGTTTAAAGTAGTTTAATAGGTATAAACGCATTCCACAATGGAAGACAAAGAAATAACGATCGTAGCGGGCATCTCAAATATAGACTTTCAAAGAATTAATCTCTTTTATGAATTACACCAGAGCTGTCAAGATTAGAAAAGATCGCGAGTCAATACAAATCACTGAATAGGTTAGAAGGGCCAGGTTAGAAATAAATACATACATTCATAATATTTCTGGAGATTAATAAAAATATGGCGATAATAGCCGTAATATATATTATAGGCCACACAAATATTAACCGCAGATCGCATGAGGACCGTGGACCGTGGTTTTGACAGCCCTGAATTACACGATCAATCTGCGGCTGTGCAGCAACACAACCAACCATAGCCATAAACAACCCACCAAAGTTTGAAAGTCTTAAATTAAGTTAGCTTACGAGGAGTATTAACTATAGACAATAGCTAATACTCTCTCTTTTTAGTGAAAGACAAAAAATTCTTTTGTTTACAAATCTTAAGACTTAGGTTCGATCCATTGTAACATTACATAATAGCATGTTAAGAGTAATCTCCTTACTAATATTGTTAAATAGTTGTTGCATAAATGTTATTCAATGAGTTTATTCATCAGGCTAATCCGGTTCTATCACCAATTAATTTGTACATTTACTGATCCTTAAAACAAAAAAAAGAATTAATTACTTAATTTATTTATTTAATTAATTCTTTTAATAGTTTTTGTTTTTGTTATTTCTTTGACTTCTACCGCAATTCTATTATTATTGCTCTTAAAAATATAAAGTGTATAGTCTGTCTTTTTGTATTTTGTTCATGTATTGTAAAGTATTTAATTTATTGCTTATTGTTTATTATTTAAAACCAAAATTGTAAACAGTATAAATAACTGCCTTATACGTTTTCAAGAGCTCCGAGGAAGAAGTCAAACAAATAATAAATAATATATAATAAATATTATATTTATCTATTTCAGCATTATACAGCTTTATGTTGGTTGATGTATAAGGTATCATAAGATAAAAATCGCCAGGCGAACATTTTTCGACTTGTTTGTATATACGTCAAACAAAAACTAATCGTACGATATGCGTTAAACTTTGACAGAATGTGTATAATAGTGTTGCCAGCGTGAAAATAAAAAAAATTACCGATTGGATAAGCGCGGGAATTCAAAAATAAGCCTCTCGTTATTTTTTGATCAGAAGGTATGTTTTAAAGCTACCAGAACTTTTTAGATCTATTTAGATGTTCGTAATAGTGCAACTAACATTAAATGTGAAAGCTCAAGCAATCACTTCATATATTCTGATTCGACACCTTTATTTTTTCACAAAAATATATTTGTCGATGAAAGAAAAGCATTTTGTGAGCGCAGAAGCCATTTTAAAGTTGTATGTAGAGATTCCGCATAATATTTCGTTGTACGACTTAAAACACTCAAACGATATGCTTTCCGACTGTATAAATCAATGCATTGAACCAAAATGGAGTTATTTTAAATGATATAAATTGAATTTTAAAAAATATTAAAAATTGTATTGTCTTATACTGCGTTTACATTGTAAGATTAAAAGTAGATAAAGCAATTATCGACATAAAAATACTAATCTAGTTGTTTAATCACAGTTATCTCATACAAAAGTTAATCTGGTTTTGGTGGAGATTAATTTTTATTCTCTTTAAAAATGTGCAACTCCACAAATGTTTTAATGTCGTAGATTTTTTTACGATCTTAGATAAATTGTAAATAAAATATTAAAATCTATTCAAAATACTGAAAATTTAAAAATGCCGAAGTGAGTGAAGGTTTATTAAATTTGTATAATAATAGTTTTGTACATAATTATAACGAAAATTTGATAAATATTGTTATAAAACTATTTATTAAGCTTTTATTACAACTTTTAGTATTAAGTTGTAATTAAATGCTTTTTTTACAGAAACATCAAAATTAATCTCCAATGTATAATGTAAATTATGTAAAATATAGATTAACTTAATTTCATTCTCTTAATCTAACAATGTAAACGTAGTATTTATCTTATTTAAAACTTTGCCATCACAATATAAATTCTACGATATTAACACATTTACAAAGTTGCACAGAGAAATAATCTCTCTACCAAAAGGAGATTCATTTTTGTATGGGGAATTTGAGATTAAACAACAAAGTTAGTATTTTAATCTCGATTTTTGTTTTAATCCACCTTTAAACTCACAATGTAAACACCATATTATATTAGATAATAAACATGGAACAAGAGTAACAAAAAATTACTCTCATAATCTTTTTATCTGATCCGCAACAAAAGTTTTTGTACTTAAAATTGTACTTTCAAATGTAAACGAAAGTGTACTTAAATGTGAGAAAAGAGTAGAGATATATAGATTAGATATAATTGTTTTGAAATGGTAATATGTATTTGTGTTACAAATATTGCAAAACTAATTCAACCAGATAACATTTTTTCATTTTAATTAAAAATAATCAAAATATTTTCTGGGCTGTGTGAAAGTTAATCCAATTTGCAAATGAAATATTTTAGAAACTTACTTGTGTGGTTCCAACCAAATCAGATAAAATATGGTAATTTAATAAAATTGGCATGAAAAAAGTGATAGAATATAATAATAAAAGTTATACAATTCTTTATGTTCTGGCCCATAAACATTATAATAATTTCCTAAGGATATATGAGTTAAGACTTAAAAAAACAAAAAAGTAATAAAAATCATAAAACGAAATTCCGGTACAACAAAAATCGTGTAAATGAGCACAAATCTAATAAAAATAGAAAGGAGCAAATAAAATCACAAACATGCATACAAATAATACATAAAGGAATATAAAAAAGGGGACAAATACTACGTGTGCAGCATTGAAAATAGGAAATTTTCTAAGAAAATAATTGAGTTTGATCTAAGTAAAAACTTATTTGTTGTCCTTTTTTTATCTTCCATCGATTGGATGCTATATGAAAGTGACTTAGTTTCTCAAAAGGAAGATATACATAATGATAAATACGAGTATATAGGAATCAACTGCAAACCAGCAGTTAAATTGCTTTGGATGTGGAAGTGGAAGTACCAACCAAGCGTAAAATAACAAAAGATACAAAAATATTTCGGGCGATGTTATGAGATAAAAAAAAAGAAATGTTTAACAAAAATGTTAAAGATATTATTTTGCACTTTCCACTATTGTTAACACAATCAGTATGAAATGCTGAGAGGTATACAAGCGTGTACACTGATTAAAAAAATTACTTTTGTGTAATGGGCATAGGTGAAAGACAGCCGCTAAGTTGGACTTCCTTTAAGAAATTGCATATAGAAATCGGTGTTGAGATACATTACTGTCCTTACCATCTGTACTTAATCTGAATTGTTTATACGTTAAGATGATTTTTTTACAGCTTTTACTCAAGTTAGTGCCTTGTATTTATATAGGAAAAGGTTTCATTCTCAATACGTAAAAAATTATACCAAATGGACAAGTGTAATTTATTTGATTTTTTATTTATCATGATTTTCTTTTATAGTTTACGTTCAAATGATAATAGAATTTTTATGTTTCTTGATTTAAGAACAATTTTATAGATTTTTTTTTATGAACTTTTGAAGTTTGATATTGAAAAGAATTATTTCAAAAAGGGATACTTTACAGTTATTTGTTAGACTTGTAGATAACTTTGAAGGTTATTGAAATAAATTACATTTCCAAAAATTTTCGTTAATATGGTTTATTGTAATTTCAGTCTAGCCATCGAAATGATCAGGATCGACGTTAACTATTTTTAAAACAACTTCTAATAAGCAATTTCAAATTATGATTTCGACATCAGTTTGGTGAAATACTGTCAAAATTTATATTATTACTCACTTATAGTGAATAGTAGTAGTAGTTGTTGTTGTAGTAGTAGCCCGCTGTGACTTGTATAGCAGATAACAGGTAAGGTTTAGAAGACGAATACATGGATTGGGATGAAGATGGGTGGTGGTTGAGGAAGGGAGAATAAAGGAGATGGAGTTGTCTATAATGGTAAAATATTTTAGGTTCCAAGAATGGCCAGAACGTCCCGAAGCCATTCATCTATCTCGACGACCAAGCGCAGTTCAAAACCCAAACAGACTACACAATCAGGTAACGTATTTTATTGCCAAAACTTCATAAAATTCAAAAAGTAAAAAAATTTTGAAACTAAACAAAAAACATAATCTTGAAAGCAAATGTAACACAGGTTATTCATATTTTTTTTTTTGAAGGAGTTCACCAATAAGCTATATTGTTGTTTTTAAACCGTGTAAAGATCTTTACAATAGGAAACATGAATGGAACTACAATATGAATACATAGGTTAGGATGTGAACGGATATAGAAAAACCGTGAAAGTAACACTTATGTGAAATATGGTAGGCCTGAGGGCATGAATAAATCTTACTTGAAACAACCGTGGATTGAGACGGATACCGATGGTCACTATAATAGGTTGTAGTCAATAGTCAATAGAAATTGAAATTAGTGTGCGTATAATAAATTTGGAACGTGGTTATATTCTGCCCCTATGGGGCTGCGATATTACTGCACGAAGAAGGTGTGTTTACTTCCCAGAGATGTTAGGCAGAGGTCTGTTGACAATATTATTACTGTTATTTACAGCTGTGGTTCTGAAGAAGATATTAATTTAGTATGGAGGGTAGTTAGTCTTTATTTACAATTAAATTCAGTGATGTTAGCTGCTTTGCAATAGATTACGATGTATTTACGATACGAAGAAGTTGATAGACTGATGCAGCATGAAGAGAGGGCTCTACTTATCATGTTGTTATTGAAATGTGTATCTTTGTTGTGCGTAAGTAAATATTTTTTGGAAAGCGATATTTCTTTCCATATCAATTAAACATAAACATTAACGTCAAACCAAATATCACTAATTATAGTCTAGACGCATATCATTTCTAAATGACGCTAAATGTAGTGAGTTATTTAGAGTGGTAGTGTGGAAGTACTCTTAAATAAGTATGTCATAACTTTAAAGTTAACTTTTTAATCCTTGTATTATATTTAAAGATCAATTAAATTAAATACTAAAATACTTAACAATATGCCTTGAAGGTTA
>NW_024031530.1:0-17952 GCF_002237135.1 Teleopsis dalmanni
AGCCCCCTCGGTGATGTTAGATTGTTCTTCTGTCCATTTGGTGCGTATCTGCAGCTCATTCAGATAGTCTCTAGACCATCTGCGCCAGAAGTGATGTTTGACTGCGGTTATACGAGACCATTTATCAATTAATGAAGCAGCTTCATACTGAGGACTTGGTTCAGATAAAGTTTTGAGCGGCCCACCGATAAGAAAATGTGCTGGCGTTAGCGCTTCATAATCGCTCGGGTCACAAGAATGAGGTGTGATTGGTCGCGAATTTAAGATAGCTTCGATTTCAATCAGTGCTGTTCCAAGCTCCTCAAAGGTGAATCGAGTATTTGATAGTGTTCGATACAGATGGCCTTTCGCGCTTTTTACAGCCGCTTCCCATAGACCTCCAAAGTGAGGTGCTCGGGGCGGTATAAAATTGAAATTTATGAATTGGTTGCTGCAAAAGGTCTGCAGCATCACTTGATTAGACTTCTCGAAAAACATTCTTTTTAACTCTGCTAGTTTATTGTTAGCCCCAACGAAGTTCGTGGCGTTGTCGCAATAGATGTCTGATGGTAACCCTCGTCTACCGATTAACCTTTTCAGTGCTGCAATAAATGCCTCCGTAGATAAGTCTGACACGGCTTCTAGATGAGCTGCCTTTGTAGACAAACAAACGAACACGGCTATATAGGTCTTATATGGAACCCGTCCCCGAATTCGGAGATACGTTAATATCGGACCGCAAAAATCTACCGCAGTACGCGCGAATGGACGGCTTGGAGTGAGGCGTTCGATTGGGAGATTACCCATCATTTGATTAAGTAGTTTGGGTTTATAACGCACGCAGTGAATACACGAGTGCACGACTCGGCATGCAATTTCTCGAATATTAATTATCCAGAAGTTTAGTCGAGTAAGGGCAATTAGTGCTTTTGCGCCTGCATGATAGTTGCACAAGTGTATATGCCGAACATAAAGTTCCACAAAATAACAGCCCTTCGGCAACAAAATAGGGTGACGTTGGCCTACTGAGATGTCACTCAGCTCGAGGCGACCTCCCACCTTTAGTAATTGATAACCGAATACATTGTCCAGGAAGGGATTTAGATGCTTTAATGTACCTTCGGCTGGGTTCCCTCGTTGTAGGCGTTGTATATCAATTTCGAAGAATTGCTGTTGGATGACCCAAATAATACAGTGCAATGCCTTTTGTAGCTGAATAGGTTGGAGGGTACATTCTCCGTTCTTCAATTTATTCTTGGTTACATGATAAAAACGCTGTACCTGCGCTATTACTCGTAGCATCTTAGTGTATGAACTATATCTTGACAATACCTGTAATACGTAGTTGTCTTCATTTGTGTTAACGAATACAACCTTTCGCGTCTCTTTATTGACTTCTTCCATATCCAGGTTGTGACATTTCAAATGCGGCCAGTATTTATCAGCGAGTAACAAAAATTCCGGCCCCGTAAACCAACAAGACTCTGATAATTGGCGGATGTTACAGCCGCGCGACACAACATCTGCCGGGTTGGATTGGGTAGGAACGTGTCTCCATTGCCCATTTGCGGTAATATCTTGAATTTCCGCTACTCGATTGCCAACGAATGCAGACAGGGTTGATGAGTGCTGCTTCAACCAATGTAATACAATCTGTGAATCAGTCCAAAAAAACGTTTCACCCTTAAATTGCGCAAATATTGGTTGGACCTTCTGATACAGTTTGGCAAGAAGTAAGGCACCACAGAGTTCTAGTTTAGGTAGCGACTTCCGCTTTATAGGTGCCACACGGGATTTTGCAGTGAATAGCCTGACCGTCACCTTACCTGATGTGTTTTGTGATCGGAGAAATATACAGCAACCATATGCGCGTATTGAAGCGTCACAGAAACCGTGTACATCAACCTGTTGATAGTTTATGGATAGGCAGTACCTCGGCACCTTAACCGATGAAAGCGTTGTAAGATCTTGAATAAATGTTTTCCAAGCTGAGTGAAGATTTTGAGGGACTGACTCGTCCCAGTCCACACGCAAAAGCCACAATTCTTGCATCATAATTTTTGCTACGAGTATGATCGGTGCTAGTAATCCAAGCGGGTCGAATAATGAAGACGCAAGGGATAAAATGGTGCGTTTTGTTACAATTTGACCTGGTTGCGCATTGAACGAAAATAGGAAAACATCTTGCATTTGGTGCCACTTGATGCCTAGGGCGCTGGTGACTGTATCTGTATCAAGATTCAAACTCTTTGTTGTAGTATCGCTGATGAAGTCATGATGGTTTGAATGCCATTTGTCAAGATCGAAGCAACCCTTCTGTAGAATGGCCGTTAACTGATGTCTGATATTGGTGAGTTGATCAATGGAATCTGCTCCACCTAAGAAGTCGTCGACAAAGAACGATGATTTAATGAGTGCAGCGCCTATTGGGTATTGTGTTTCAAATTTGTCCGCCAAATACTGCAAACTCCTGGTTGCTAGAAAAGGTGCTGATGCAGTACCATAAGTGACTGTATTCAACTCGTAAGTACTAACAGGATCGGACTCCGTATCTCGCCAAAAAATATATTGGAATTTTCGATCTGGTTCATCTATCAGTATCTGTCGGTACATCTTAACAATGTCAGCCGTCAAGGCATATCGGTGCAAACGAAATTGAAGTAGCAACAAATATAACTCCGGCTGAATTGTCGGGCCGACCAGTAGAATATCATTTAATGAACGTTGCGAAGTTGTTGGACATGACGCATCAAAAACCACCCTCAGCTTGGTCGAAGTGCTCGACGGTTTTAAAACACAGTGATGAGGGATATAATAATGAGGTTCGTTGGTTTTCGGAGTCTCAACACGCGTCATGTGTCCGAGCTCTCGATATTGTTTCATGAATTCTTGATAGTCTTGCTTCAGTGCACGATTAGATGACAATCGCCGTTCTACAGAACAAAAACGGCGTAAGGCGATATTGTGTGTCAAACCAAGACAATCTGGCGAATCTTTGAATGGTAACCGAACGACAATTCTTCCCATCGCATTTTGGTGGACCGTTTCACGATATAATGACTCACACGCACCATGTGCTGGTGACCATGACTTTGAAGCCGATTGCACTTCCTCTATCTTCCACATCATTTCTAATTGATCGGAGACTGTATCTTCAACTGATAATAGGCATTTTGCTGCTGGTGATGCAAATGGCTGACCCTTGTACTTGCCAGATACAATCCATCCTAATAGTGTTTTTTGAAGTACTGGAAGATTTTCACCTAGTTTGATTTGACCGACAGACAAAATATCAAAGAAACTTTCAGCTCCAAGCAAAAGATCAACGCGCTTGGATTTAAAGAATTGCTCATCGGCGAGAGGTGTATTTGGTGGAACCTTCCACGACGATATATCGATTTCAGAACTTGGTTGATATGCGATGTGATTCGTAATACCAAAGTTTAAAGCAAGTTCAAAATTTGAATGACGAGATTTGATTGATGTGAACGTCTGATACTTAATGTTGGTCAACGAACTACCAATACTGGAAACATGCAACCGATGTTTATGTTTTGCTAAACTAAGCTTCTTTGAAAACTCCTCCGTTATGAAGTTGACCTGAGAGCATGAATCAAGTAAGGCTCTACCCACTTGATAACTTCCCGATGAATCCTTCACTAAAACCAATGCAGTGGCAAGAATTATTTGCTCGGCCGATGACATATTAAGATGGGGATGGCTGGCAACGTTGTCGTTGGGCATAGCAGCGTGTTCTGTGCGTCGTGATGATCCCGCGCTCTTAATATTCGTTGGCAATTGCGAATGATGCAAGAGAGTGTGATGTGGCTTTGCGCAAACCTTACATTTAAACGTTGATGTACAATTAACCACATGATGGCGTGGCGATAAGCAGTTTATGCAGAGTTTTAGGCTCTTCACCTTTTCAAACCTTTGAACCACCTCCAGTGCCTTAAAACGATGACAATTCTGTATTAGGTGTTCATTGCTAGAACAAAATGAGCAAGAATTGCTAGATGTAGATGCAACAAATGCGTATTGTTTTGAGCGTCTGTTAGTCTTGGAGTTAAGACTATTAGGTTTACGTTGTGATGATGACTGATTGCCGTTTCCACTGTCAAGTGATTCGAGAAACTGGCAATGTCTATCCAACAATTTTGAGCAATCTTCCCAACTGGGTAATGTGTCAAAGTTACGCGATTCATTCCATTTCCTACGTGTAATTGCGTCCGTTTTTTGCATGATTAGCGAGATAAGTAGAGCCTCACATATTTGTTTCTCTGTACCTAGCGAACAGAGTGAACCATACAAAGCGGATGCATTGTTTACCAGACTACGGAGTTGTTGGCTTGACTGACCCGATACTGCTGGTAGATCAAATAGTGTCGCGATATTTTCGGCGAAGATTAGGCTATTATTGGAATAGCGCGATTTAAGCCTATCCAGAGCCTTTGGATAGTTTTCATTCGAAATAGGAAATGCCTGTACTGTCTCTAGAGCTTGACCAGTAAGGCAGTTCAGCAAGTGATTAAATTTTTCAATATTTGTGAGGTATATTTCGCGATCTATGATTTGGAGAAACGAATTAATAAAATTGTTATAATCCGAGTACTTACCACTGAATGTAGGTAATTTTAACAGTGGTAATTTTTTTACTTGAGGTGGGCATCATTGCTGTTACGTCTAGCACTGATGCATTGTGGGCCTCTTCCTGCAGTTGAGACATGATTAATACTTTGGTGGAAACGTATAGGTCTTCTAATTCATCTCTAGCTGAGTCAGTTGCATCTAATTTCTCGATCAACGTCTGAAAAGCTAAGATTTGTTTAAAATATGATTCTAAAATACCTAGTCGACATTTCAGTTCTGGTTGTGAGAGCGAATTACTCTTTCCTTTGACGAACGTCTTGATCCTTGAAATGCTCGCTTTCGTCGAGGCTCGCTGTTGTTTTAGTTCTGACAGTTCTGCCGTAGTGGTTGGCTCTGCCGTTGCCATTGAAACAGTTGTAGATACTTGAGAACAGCAAGGGATTTGACGAAGTCGAAAAGTCACAATAACAGCAGCGAACTTTCCGAAATTGAACTGCTCTTACGGTGGTTGTTGTCAGACGCGACGTTGACGAATCCGCCCACTTACTGATTGGAAGCAAATATTAACCAGTAATCAACAAGTAAGTTAACTTGTTGTTGTTGTTGTAATTGTTCAGCGTGACCTTGATGCGGACACGAGGTTCTATTTGGCGCTTAGCAGAACCTAAGCCGAGAACCATAGAATGCACAATAGTACACACGTACGATAGTATATAGTATATATGTACAGATGTACGATATTATTAAAATTAGCACACTTTAGATATATAACCGTTTAGGAGCAATACTCACACGAGCACATTATGGTTACAAATTAATCAAAAACAATAAAAGCGAAAGTATGTACAATCAACAAGTAAAGATAGCTTGTTGTTGTTATTTTAATTGTCGAGCACGACCTTGATGCGGACACGAGATTCTATTTTGAGGTTAGCGGACCTAAACCGAGAACCACCAATTGCACAAGAGTATATACGTACGATAGTACATATGTAATATATATATAGATGTACGATATATTATAATGGTTAGCACACGTTAGCTATATAGCTGGTTAGAAAAAGTATTCACACGCGCACATTAATGGTTACAAATTATCCAAAAACAATAAAAGCGAAAGTATGTACAATCAACAAGTAAAGATAGCTTGTTGTTGTTATTTTAACTGTCGAGCACGACCTTGATGCGGACACGAGATTCTGATTTGAGGTTAGCGGACCTAAACCGAGAACCACCAATTGCACAAGAGTATATACGTACGATAGTACATATGTAATATATGTATAGATGTACGATATATTATAATGGTTAGCACACGTTAGCTATATAGCTGGTTAGAAAAAGTATTCACACGCGCACATTATGGTTACAAATTAACCAAAAACAATAAAAGCGAAAGTATATACAATCAACAAGTAAAGGTATCTTGTTGTTGTTATTTTAAATGTCGAGCACGACCTTGATGCGGACACGAGGTTCTGATTTGAGGTTAGCGGACCTAAACCGAGAACCACCAATTGCACAAGAGTATATACGTACGATAGTACATAGGTAATATATATATAGATGTACGATATATTATAATGGTTAGCACGCGTTAGCTATATAACTGGTTAGAAGAAATATTCACACGCGCACTTTAATGGTTACAAATTAACCAAAAACAATAACAGCGAAAGTATGTACAATCAACAAGTAAAGGTATCTTGTTGTTGTAATGTCGAGCGCGATCTTGATGCGGACACGAGGTTCTGGTTTGAGGTTAGCGGACCTAAACCGAGAACCACCAATTGCACAATAGTATATACGTTCGACAGTCCACAGAATAGCCGTGTGGAAGAAATGCACACACGCGTACACTAATGATTACAAACTTAATAAGAAAAAATGATTACCACACGTGGGTAATATTTAGATTTTTTAACAAATTGGAGATTAATAACCACTATTAAAATTGCAAAAAGTCCTGTCACGGTCGCCAATGTAAATTATAAGCGTTTTTATAATTGGGTTTTATGATCTTTATTTCAATTTCTTTAACACAATGTAAATTATAAACGTTTTTATAATTGGGTTTTGATTTCATTTAATTTATACAATTGAATTTATACAATTTCGGTTATTGATTGTTTAATCACTTTTTTATGTGTACCCGTGTGTTGACACGTTCGCGATCGAAAAACAAGAGAGAGCATCAAACCAACGGAGTTTACTTGCAGCCCAAAAAATATAACAAAAAAATTGCTCATCTCGAGCGCAAAAACAAAAGGCAATAAAAACAAGACTTAGAACCGTTGGTTTGATTACATCTTATACAGGGTTAGTTAGATAAATTAATTAACCATATATATTAACCATATAAAATATTATATATGAATTATATAATATATTAATTATAATAATTTAATTATACAATATATGATTTAAAATAAATTAAAATATAATAAAATATAATATATAAATCATATAACACATCAATTATAATAATTCTACAGAATCCTACAATATTAACAATTTGACTTTAACCGCTCTAACACAATCTATTTTGCTCAACTGCAAAATTGACTATAAATTAAAATGCATTGCAATAAATTAGTAAGGAGAGTTAAGTTTAAATGGACAATTACACAGTAAGACCTGGAGAAATTTAGCCTATCATCCGTACAAAGTTTAAAGCGCATTACAATTATACGACTGATATTAAAGTATATCTTTATTAATTATCTGTAGCTAAAAAGAAGTTTTTAACGAGAAGAATATATATAAATAATAATTAAAAATTGTAATTTAAGTAATTTAATTTTTTATTAGTAAATTTAAGTAAATTTATATTGTATTATATAAAAAATAATATAAAAGGAAAGTTTATTATTAACTTTAATGATAACCTTTGATAATTATTAAAAAAACAATTACAATTGAAATAAACTACTGATAATGAAACTTTTTACTGTTGATAATAACTATTTCGCACATGTATGTATGTATGTATGTATTAATAATAAAAATATACGATATCACCAGCTTGTTTCAATAAAATCAAGTGAAAAAGTATTGAGAGTAAAATAATAAACTTAATGAAACCATAAAATATTTATATAAAAATTGTAAAAAAAGTTAACTTAATACTACACGTAGGGTTTATTTACGAGTGAATCAAGATTCAAGGCCTTTGTTTCATTTAAGTCTTGTATTGTTTCACTGTTACAATGATTGCACATCGCCGCACTGCTTTTGAATTCTCCAACGATTTGCTGAAGTGGTTACCCTCGCCGCATTAAACAAAAAAATAACGACAACCGAACTAAACCAAAAAGATATGTTGAATAAATTTAATATGTTTTATAATTTAATATGGGACGAACCAATCTGTGTTAATTTCAACTAAAAAGTTGCATAAATTATTCAATTCGCACATTTGATTTAAAATGAAATTTTTTGAAGCGAATGATTTTATGCAAGAATAAAATTCGGACAGATTCAAAAGTAATCTATTCATTACTTTTAACCGACATATATATATATATATATCTATATATATCATTATGTTATCGTTGGTTGGTTAGTTAGTTGCAGTGGCAGGTCCATTAGATAACTTTCATGTACCTCAATTAGCGATTTTTCGCCGTTTTGCTACCATATTCCTCGCAAGAACCCTAGTATAGATGATTAGAGACTAAATCCATTCCGCCGAATTTAAATAATTTAATAGGTCTTTCGCCGATGAACAATCTGATAAACTATCAACGAAGTATCTTTCTTAGAATCTACATCTTCTTGACGTCAAAACTGGGCATTCACAGAGAAAGTGTATTATGGTTTCTTTTTCCTGCGGGTTTCCACAACTTCTTTAGTGAGGATTATGAGGAATGCGCAGTTTATCTGCATGGGTTCCTATACACCAATGACCAAAAAGAACTGCAGTAAACCTTGCAGTGTTCTTTTGATGAATTCCGAGGATCTATTTTTAATAGTATTATAAATATAATAAAAGTTTATACAATAAAAGGTTATCATTTCGTGGTACTGATTTGGCAGCACTGTTTAACTGTTAAATATAACTACCAGAGTTCGTATTTGCGTACCCATGAGCCGGCAAAAAACTCTTTTCATACGATGGCTCACGCTCACGAGCGAGCCCAATTCATTTTAGAACTGTGTAGACTGATTCTTACTTGCTTAGACCCAGTGAAATATCTGACACGACCCTAATTTCCAAATAAATTTTTGTATTTAAAATAATCATCTAAATTTTAGCAAAGTTTTCTTGAATAACCCATTCCATAAATCGAAAAATTAATTAAATCGAATGAATACAATGAAATGTACTTTTAGTAGTTCAGTTATTATTTTCTTAAAAAACTTGAATTTATATGGATATGTTTTTTTTTCTTGGTTAATCTTAATCTTAATGTTTTATTCCTTTGTTAATAAAGATATGATTGTATATTACACTATATTTAGTACGTTATGGAATACCTAGATCAGTTTTCACAGCATTTGTGAAAGGCATTTAAGGTGGTATATATTTTTACATACCTTTTTCTTGTAGTATGCAAAATACCTTTGATATTTGTTATATAGTATAGTCAATAACAGTATATCGTCGTTGCTTACATTGGACATTTCACAGATATTAGGTATTTGTTATATTAGCCGACTACTGCCGGACTATATAAAAATGGAATTTAGATAAATTGGACATAGGTACGTTAAAATGCGATACTTGTTAAAAAAATAGAATTTAAATAAATTGGACATACGTTAAATGGGATATTTTTTATATTAGACGACTACTGTATATTTATAAATGAAATTTAGATAAATTGGACGTACGTCAAAGCCGTTATTCGTTATGTTGAACGAGTATCGTATATTAAAAAAATGAAATTTAAACAAATTCGACATAGATCTAATCAGGTTTCGTTAAATTAGGTATCCATATTGGGAGTTCGTTATTTTGGATGACTACTGTAGATTGAAAATGAAATTGATATAAATTGAACGTTCGTTAAATTGTGTATTCATTATATTGGGCTAACCTAGACATAGGGGTAAGAGACGATAGCAGTTGTTGCGATGAAGAGAAAACTGCAGTACATATTCTGTGTCACTGTGATAGTCTCGCCAGACTCAGACTTCGATATTTATCAACTGCCTATCCACTTATAACGGAATTAGGCAACATCTCTCAAAAGGACATAATGGCGTTCTTAACTGCTATTCGTCTATGGAACGAAAGTAGATGCAGTAACGTGGTGACAAGTTCCCAACCCGTTTAAAATCTATCTATCTATGTATATTGGACTACAACTGATTGCTTAAAAATGAAATACTCATTTTAATCAAAAGATCGATACGAAGAAAACACTGGTTTAATAATTATATATAATATGACAATGAAAATTACGATTTTTATTTTAAATATAATCAAAAAGTCAAAAAAATACATAAAATAAATAAAAAGGAAATAAGAGAAGTTAATTATGAACTCACAATTGTTTTATAAATTTACGTTACGTTCATGTAAAATATTCAACATTTAAGGTTTAAATGCTTTATTTAAAAAGAAAACAATAAAATATTTAATAAAACTCAAAATTAACATCAGATAAAAAGTATTTATAAAATATTCATAATAAAATATGCATAAAATACGTAAATAAAATATAATTATTTTTATCAGTGAAAATAAGTGCAAGACAAAAAACAAAAATTTTGCTGTTGACCTTTATAATTAAATCGAAAAAAAATCTTGTTTAATAAATAAGAGATTATAGGCAAATTTTTATTGATAAATATTTTTGATTCGTATCTGTGAAGATGCAGCTTGACGAAACCACTTTAAACTTGACCCTGAGAAGGACTGAAATAAACATTTTTGCAGCAAAAGCGTACGTTCACCTACTTTTGAGAATAATTCATTGTATATCATTGTATATATATTATTATAATAAAAAAAAAAGAAATATAAACAAATAGTGTCAACAGTTTAAATATATAAAAATAAACAAAAGAAAATAATATTGCGCACAATTATCGGAGGCAATTGTTAATGATAAAAATAAAAATGTATACGAAATACAAAGCTATTTTACAAAATTTTTCTTTATAATGACGTTACTTGCTAATTTAACCAAAAATAAATATTTAACGATAAAATGACAAAAGATTTTTCAAATACAGAAAAACACCAAACAAAAAATATTACGTTTCGTTGAAAAACTTTTTTGCGAACTTCAAGAATTAAACATTTTTAAAGAATTTTAAAACCACGAAAAACAAAGAAATTTTTTTTATAATTTTTATTTTTATTTTTTTTTTAATCAAAAACATGTGCGTTTTTAGCACTCATTTTCTTATTTAAAAAATATTAAAATGAAAGCAATTTTCCAGGCATTTTTGCTTTATCGCAAATGTTTTGATAAACTTTTCTTCATAAATATAAATGCGTTATTAGATCTGCACTCAGAATTTTTTAAAAAAATTAAATGCAGAAAATTAATTTTAAATAATGCGTAGTCGAATAAATGCATTTATGAAAATAAGATATAATCAGACAAATATTTTTAATTTGTTTTGCATAATTAAAACATTGAAAATTTAATTAAATCACGCAAATTAAATTTAAAACAATAATATCATTGTGTTATTCATACTACACTGCAATATTACTTTAATTTTACTTCAGGCTCTAAGTGCATTATGTGCTATTATCATCAGAATGGTTATATGTAGAAGACTTTCTTACACTAAAAACATCCTCTGCTCTTCAGACTCCAGATTGTAGAAACATTCTCAGAAAATGCTATTAAATAACTTAGAGTTGGAGTCCATATATCGCGCTTATTAAACCTATCTGCCAACTGGACTCATCAGCCTATTGTTACTTGGTTATGTTTAGATATTTTTTGTTTAATTGCCAGTTTAGCTGTTGCAAGTGGAACGTTAATATCTGATAAGTGAAATATCAGGGAGAAGAACCCCTGTCTTGACAAGCTCATCTGCATCATCATTTGTCCGCGATATGTCTATGACCAGGACCCCAGACGAGTTGAACATTAACGCGCCTAGCTAGGTAATTGAGGGAAGCACAGCAATTTTGAGTAATAATTGGTGTGGGTGAGGTTAAATTAAAGATATATATTTCATATAATAACATAACATAAAAGTTATACCCAGTTTCAATTTTTTACAAAAAACTTTTTACAAATTTACAATTAATACATTTTATTGAGTATTTCTGAAAACTAAAAATGTTTTCAAAACAGAAGAGTATGATTTGATATTAAAATTGGTATTCCATAAACATAAATAACATTATAATATGTTAAAGTTCACTTAAATCTTGTGTATATCTATATGTAGCTTTGTAGTAAATTTCATGTATAATGTCAACGCTTTTTGCTAATCTGAAAAATATTTATATCTTCACTACTAGGAACTTCCAACATCTTCATTTGTATAATCCCCAAAGCATTTTAAGCGTGTACTTAACAACACAGGAAATAAATATTAGAAATGTTCTGAAGTTTCCCTATTTTATTACGCCGGTAATATACTGCGGCCCAACCTTATACCTTATAATAGTTCCACAATATATCAACTTTATAATAAATATGATTAAAGTTAATATAATTAATATTTTTGCAATCATTAAACAAATTTACAGAATAAATCAATTGAAATTGTTTTAAACTTGTCTTATTATAGACTCCAACCGTCGATTGTTATCTTTTGAGAACCATAACTGATTATTCCATTATATGCAAATAAGATTTTTAAATATTATTATTTTTTGTAATTATCATTGCCTAGATAATAAATTAAAGGTAATTATTAACAATTTTTAGTTTTCACTCTTTTAGAAGCTATATATAAAACTAAAAATCCTTTGCTTTTATCATTTTTGTTCAATATTAAAATGTGTTAAGATAAGTTGGCACAGTTAGATAAGATGTAAATGTCTGTCAAATTCTGACAAAATTCTATTGTTAAAAACATAACATACATATATGATAATCAATATGAAAGTTAGACTTCGAGATAAACAAACCAGGAAATGGAACTGTTTTCGTACTTCGAAAAACAATATTTTAATGTTTTCTATAATCTTATCATGATGGGTTTTTGGTTTTTTTATAACGTATTTGAATTAAACTTGTTAATTTTTTATTAAACGTAAAACAAAAAATGGTAAGAATTATATAGATACTTTTCATTTGCTACATATATGTTAATGCTTTCTTCTAACAATCTAATATCATATTATAGACAGATAAATTATATACACCAATAATATAAGAGTATATGTCCTCCTTTATTGTTTTTATTATAATATTATAGCAATTTTTTTTTTTTGTTATTGTCACCCAATTTTTTTTAGACTAATGGGTGGCAATTTTAGAATTATTGTGATTAAATGCTGCCAAGAACCCTAAATCCTAATCTCAAGAACCCAAGCTCTAGAGGAAGCTATTACTATATCGACAACTACTACATTAATCTTAAATAAAATAACAAAAATTTAATTGCAGAGAATCTTACAGAAATTGTAAATCCAAGTTTTAAAGAACCGATATCATTTGACACAGATGTGGGAAAAATAATGGCAAACAAGTTGCTCCTAAATTGAGTCATATTTTTTTTTTGGCCACAAAATTAAGGAACAAAAATCAAAATCTACCCCCAATTTTTTTCTTTAGGGTTACATTTAACTTAAATATTTTTCAGTTACAACCGATATTTTATATCGGTAAATATTAACAATCACAATCATCGTTTCTCGGACGATAAAATCAGGACCCCAATTTAAAGCGATTTGGTACGAAACACCCTATTTATATATAATATTATTTATATACAGATTTTTAAAGATATAATTTATTTTAATAAAAAAAAACTATTACTTTAGTCTTAATCTTAAACAAGTTTCTTACAAACAAAAAATATATGAGATGTTATAAACACCTATTCTCTAGATATCACAATTATATGAATACTATATATTATACAATTATTATATATTATATGAGCCATTATTATATGAGTAATTTTAATAATTAAACAAAAAAAAAACAATTTAGAAAAAATTATAAATTTTATAGTTGTTAACCTTTTGATTAGATTTTAGCAACTAATTTTACTTAATATGCATATAAAATATATAAAATTAAATTTTATTAATATATATAAAATTATTTCAGAAGATTAAATTTTTTTTGTATATTTTGGGTACCTAAAACGATTAATTTTCTGTAAATTCTGATAAATAGTTCACTTTTATCAGAAATTTCTTACTCAAAAATATTATATATTAATATTATTATAATATCAAAAATATTATCATTAAAAATGAAAAAATTTGGAAATGTTGAGTTTGAGAATATATTTTTCATTCTAATAAATAATGACTTATATAATAAATCTTACTAGTAAAATTAAATTTGACAAATACACTTATATACGTTGCAATTATTTAAACTATCTTTATTTAAAGATTTCATTGGTTTATATCTACTTTTGTCCCCATTCTGTTTAGAAGATACTTTTAACAATGTATAATAATTTATGTGTTATTTTATAAGCATACTAATAATATACATATATTCCATATATATATATATATTTTAGTTCTAAATTGAGGAGTCAAGATGTCTGCCTAACAAAATAGAATCAACAATTTAATGTAGTCCAATCCATATTTTCTTATAATTGAATTAAGTGCATACATGCGCTGCTATAGGGAAAAAACTACATTGTAGAATTAAGCGATTATATATAAATATATATTATAGTAGAGCGAGCATTATCAGAATAATAAAAACTATTTAAAAAAAAATAATTTCTTTCTCTCACAAATATATTCGTAGACCATACATTTTATTGCAATTGCAGTTTTTTATAGAAATGCACGTGTTGCTGATAACCTACTATATGCAAATTCATTTGTGCATGGTAAATTTTATTTCTAATTGTGGATCACATTTAAGTATGCGAAAGTAATATTTCTTACATAAAGTTGCATAGACACAATAATCACAAGTTCGCTTTCCCAACTCATAAATTATTCACGTGTTCTATCATTCATATTTCTACAATAGAATTGAGGAATTGAGTTTCGGTCTACGCAGAACGTCTTGCGAAAATTGTAATTAATTTCACAAACATAACGAGTTTGTTTGATGTTTGATATAAAATTAACATAAAATTATATATACAGTTGTGCATCTTCAAAAAAAATTTTTAGTTGAAATATCAGTATGTATGTAGTATTGAATTGCTACCAAAATCTATACAGTTTTCGAAATAATGAGACATCTTATGCTAACTTCTTTTATAACTTATTAGTACATTACTTTTACCTATATATTACCAATTAATGAAAGCGATTTATTACCCAATGTGATTACATCAGCAATTATACTTTTGCATCTTATGCGATCGCACAATCCAATCTAACCAATATGATTAATCAAGCGCCGTACTCATTTGGTACGACTCCATATAACTTTTTTCTGTTCTAGAAGTCAAATTTACCATTTCGTAGGTAACATTTTTCCTGCAGTCGCTAAAATGTTTGGTCACTTCATAACTAATCGTTTAGATAACAAAAGTATTGTTGTTGTCTTGCGTAAATATTAGCCACTTTAAGCAAGCAACTTGTTGTTTTTTGCCACACTTAGGAGCTGCCGAATATACCTATTATAAATGCGTTTGATATATATATCAGTTTAAATTTGTTGCATAGTTTATATGCAGTGATTAAATATATATTTACTACTTTCAAAATTAAAAAACGACTAAATATTAGACGTTTTCGGTGGCTCGTAGGTGTAGCAAAAAACGCATGCTGGCCTATAATCGCTAAGCGAGATATTGGCATCACTGTTGCAATCTGTCCAGTTTTATCTTGGGAAACAGCAAATCTTGCAAATGTGAACATAATGCAAGCAAATTACATTTTTTTATAAAAATAAACAGTTAATATAAAATTGAAAATTAAAATAAATAAAGAATCGAAAGGAATGATAAGAATGTTTTCTTTTTTCCTAATTTTCAAATTTATGAAATTTTTGAATTTTGTTTGAATTTTTATTTACATATGATTGCAATATTTCTTGAAATTTCCAATCAAGGTTCACAATAGTTCGCTTATTGCGTTGGTAACACTTCTTTCTTTACTGACTGAAGTGTTTGTCACTTCGTAATGATCACATCAACTGCATAATTTATAGAAATCTGAAGTATAAACAAACCGAACTTGGTAAGTACATATAAATTCTCCGTCTTGCGGATTGAGAAAAGAGTTTTTAAAAAACAAACGGAATAAAAAACTAAAAATCTAAACTTGTTTCTATTTTTGGTACAAAATTAAATAAAAGCCATACTAAAATTATGTCACTAATATAGAGGAAAAAGCTTTTGCATATATTTACTCTTAAATATTTATAAATTATTTAAAAATAAGTATTTCGTAGCGCTTCTAAATATGTACTTTTATAAACTTACATAGCAAACGATGTATTATAAATTGCTTAATTTTTGTATATATGAACAATAATACGTCAATAATATATTCAGTTTATAAAATACTCGTAGTGATGTCTTCCGAACTTGTCTTTGAAAAAACAAAGCACAAAAAAAAACCAATTTTTGGCATAAAGCTATATACCGGCAAATGATTTTTCTTATTTATAATACGTTTACCTTATGTAAAGATGAAAATATTAAATATAAAAAAGATTGATTTACATTTACAGAGTCACCGGTTGAATAGATTTAATAAAAGTTCCAAGTTGATTAATAGTGTAGTCTATTGCGCCTATAAAACATATTGAAAGAACATGTACACTTTGATCTTTACAAGATGAATATGAATTACTCTCAAATTATCTTTGCTTTACTATATATAATTAAAATTAAATTTACTAAAGGCTACAATATTACAATAAAAACATATAAATATACATAGTTGAATATTGTTAACATTAATTTTTTAAACTATTGCATTTAACTAATTAGTGCATTAGTGCAGGGCACCCTAACAGCACATGTGTGGCCGACTCCTCATTCTCTTTACAGAATCTACAGTTTACATTCGTATGTATACCCAGTTTCGTAAGGTGGTATTTTAGTTTACTGTGCCCTGTTAGAATTCCTGTGATGGTTCTAAGTTTTTTTTTAATAGGTTCATACAATCCTAGTAGCTCTTATTGTTATAAATACCAATAAGTGATTTGGATTGTGTTAATCCTGGTATATTATCCCAGTAATAACGGTTATACTAATGAACAAACTATTTTCTTAAAATGTACTACTCTCTGATTGGGAGCCATCCAAATTTATTTATATTCAAAGACAAAGCGTATGAAATGTTGTTGAAAATGTTTATACAGATACTCTTTAGTCATTTTTAAAGACTTCGTTTTGGAATGATTTTGTCCTGTTCTAGAATTGCCCCAACAGGCATTGTTAGTACTCTTCCTCCTTTTGTCTTCTGCTTTTTATTTTACATTTGAATCGAGAAGCACAAGCACTTTACTCCATGCAAATGCAAAAACTATGTACATGTTTTCAACAGAAACTTTCTTTTATGTCTTATAGGATATTTATTGTATATTTAAAAAAAATTTTTAAGTACATAGTGTAAAATAATATATTGTCCGATGCAACTGAATTATTGGAAATGGAAATTTTGTAAACTGTTTTTTGATTTACAATTTAACTGTTTTGTGAATAGTATATCAATAAGTAAGTAATACTATGTTCACACACACTTTAATTACGCAAAAATCTTAATTTCAACTTTGTTTCACTCAAATTAAGTTGTTTTTTCTATACAAAATTCAGTTTGAAGGTAAGAACGAAATTAAGGAAAATAGCCTTAATTTCGTTGAAACGAAGGCTGAAATTAAGGGACATTTCAAATGCAACTATGCGTAAGATAAATTTTAAGCAAAAGATGAAGTTAAGATAACTAAAAAATGACATTTTTTTTAAATAAATGTCAGTCACAGTTGACTTTAATAAAACCGAAAAAATATTTTGAAAGTAATGCAAATTTTTAAATTTGAATTTTGAGAAAGAACTGTAACTGTTATTAATTTAAAATAGAGTGAAAAATAATAATTCGCCTGAAATCCACTAAAGCTAATAAAACTATTGAATGCCATCCTTTATCCGTATAATAATCAACTTTTAAAATTTCCCAGACACAAATGGTGTTTAGAGCAAGTAATTTTTAACATTTAATTTGTAAACAAAAAACATATGATTTCCTTAATTTGAGGCAGTATGAACACAATCGAAATTAAGGAAATTTGACTGTTTAAACATAGTATAAGTTCATATTTCCAATGTATGATTTCATTAATTAACTAA
>NW_024031531.1:0-17874 GCF_002237135.1 Teleopsis dalmanni
ATGTTTAAAAATTCGCCACGTTCGTGCAAACGTAACAAATCCTTTGCTCTTTACAGTTTAAATTTTTGTTTCTTTGGTGTAAGCTCATGTGCCTTTTGAAACTTGTGAGGTTTTACCTTGAGCACATTTTGGAATATATGTCAGATGCTTGACTGGGATATTTTTAGTTCTTTGACCATTTGATCATCACTAAGACGTGGATGTCGTTCAAGTCGAGCCTACACGTTCCGCATCATTTCAGGAGATATTATTTTTTTTTTGGCGATTCTAAGTAGATCATAGGCTACTTGGATAGAAATTTAAGTTTTAAGTTTTAAAATAAAATTGCTCGATTGATAAAGAAGATTTTTTTAAAAGACTATATTTGTAATATTCATTAGTATTATGATACCCTGCGAAGATATCATTCACATGCAGTAACTGAATGAAGGTTGCATGTAAAAACATACAACATTTTTTAGGCAGCCGCTGTGTTTAAGCTGATTCAACTAATGCAGCTGCCTGATAATTTTTCATCTTACCTGCATCTTTTCTGTTATCTTATCGTAGATATTAACAAGTAGCAGCAAAAATGCTAATACCTGTATCGAACAAAATTAAGACATTCTACTAGTTAAATCCACAAACCAATTTGCCGCACGGCTGCAGTAACTTATCTGTAGCCACTGCCTAAAAGTTGTTGTACTATGTCCCTTTACATATATCATGTCACATTTGCTATAATACAACAAAATGGCTCCGTAATCACTACTGGATTAGTTGCACCCCATTGTTCCATCTTTACTGCAGAGGCTCTGGCTATAAAACTTGCTACTGACCACGCAACATGCAACAAAGGCAAATTTCTGATATGTACCGACAGCAAATCTACAATTGAAGCTGTAAAAAATATCAATAATAACACCGACCTTATTTGTGCTATCAGAAACAACTGCATACGTTTTTTAAACAAAATTAAAATTATGTGGGTTCCTGGGCACGCAGGAATTAAAGGAAACGAACTAGCAGATCAAGGTGCCTTTGCCGCCATTCGCTCTCCCTTATTCTTTTTCCAGACATCCGAAAGAAAAGACGTTTTAAATTTTATAAACAAACATATGGTAGACGAATGGGCTATGGAATGGTCAGTGTACAACCATCGCTACAAGTCGATCAATACCAGTGGTTTAAAAGCTATATACCCACAATCATGCACTCGTCAACAATGTAAGATTTTTATCCGATTGCGTATGGGACATTCAAAGCTTTTTCATGAACATCTTTTGAGTGGCGATCAGCCATCAAACTGTCCATTTTGTAATAGCACACCATCCATAGATCATATACTTAACGATTGCCCTTCTTTTAATTCTATTCGTAGTAATATCTTTCCTAATATCTTACCTACTAGCCTATTAAAAACAATTACTATTGAAAACATACTTTTAATTTATAAATATATTAAAGCCTGTAACCTAGTGAATAAAATTTAATTTATAATATCCGAGCTGAAGGCCCTGGCAGCTAGCGCTCGTTTTTCTGGTCTTAGTTATAAGATTTTATATTTTGTAATTAATTATAATAAAATAAAAACAAATAAATATAAACCACATTAAATTCCTATATGTATGTAGTAGTAGTATGCATGATGCATTAGTTTGAGGACTCTTCCTTAGTAGAATGTCTTAATTTTGCTGGCCTGAGCAAAAGACAGTACAGGAAGTATTGTTATTTCTCTGTCTTCATCTTAAGGATAATTTTTCTAATTAAGAGAACAAAGGATTAGCAAAGTGTCATATTTTGTGCATAAGCCTAAACAAACGATGATTTTTGTAATTTCTTTTTCGAGAACCCTATAAGGAATATAAGAAACTTATATTGGATAAATATAATATTGGATTACATCTCATAAACTATCTTGTTTTTGAATAAATATTACCCGATAGGGAGTAGCCAAAAAGTGCATATTGCTCCTTCCTTAAAAATTTTCCAAGACTGATAGATCAGAATCAAAATAGTTAAACGATAATAACTTCCGTGTTTGTAAATTAAAGTAACAATTAAATAAATTACTTGAATAGTTTCTATATATTGATTTTTACTGTTTGTATTATATCATGCAATGAGCATTTCAGTGATATATGAATGATAAATGAGAAATATAGTTTAAATGAAATTTATAATTCTCATATTATTTATTTTGTAATAGCATCTGCTTTACCTTTTGGTATTCTTAATATAAACTTTATGGATTAATTTTTGTTAACAAAAATGGGTTCAAATGGGTTCAAGCAATATTAGATACGTACTGTTTTAAATACGACTAACTTACTTTCTTATGAATGTACTTTAAACTTATGATTCTCATTTCATTTACTTTCTAGTTACATTATAAGATATGAAGTAATTGTTGGACTTATTGGCATTTTCATATAAATTATAATACGTAATATTAATTTAACATTTTCCTGCATTTTGCTACTGTTTTCTTGCATATTTTATATTCAATATTTAAAATCTTATTAATGGTTCCTATTCTTTATTGGGAAAAAGAATATAATTGAAATGATCTATCATTACTAAGTACTCTAGAGATGAGTTTTAAAAAATACTGCTTATTGCTATAAGATATTCATTAGAGTAGAAGTGAAAAATACAAAAAAGCCTACCTTAGCATCTGTTATGAGAAAGAGAGATCAATGCGGTTTTATTTTTTGTGCATTTGTATTGTACGGAGAAGCGCTTGATTAAAGAATACTTTAAATGGACTAGGGACGAAGCGCATATGATGCCATTACTCTTCCCTAAAGATTGATAGGGCAGAATGAAAAGCGTGAAAACAAGAATATAATAAATTGGTTTAAGATAACTTTTAAATAAAAATAAAAGGTAATATTGTTTTAACATCCAATATGTCCAAGCAATGATTTTTGAAAATCATTTTATGATAGTATTATTTTATGACAAATTTTCAAAAAAAAAAATCAAAAATTGCAAAATGAAGTCTAAAGCAAAAATGACTTCTTAAAAATAGGTATATCTTGTGAGATTATTTATTTAATTATGAAGTTATATCAGTAATATTCGTATTATCAATATTTCACGGCATTTGGATGATTGGAAACAAAGTTATTGCATCTAAAGTTTTTTTTTTTTTTGTTTTTTATTAACGATTCTACAAATAAGACAAAAATCATTTTTAATATTGCACCTAGTACATATAACAAAAAAAAAGGTACTAATAAGCAATTTGATTTGAATATTTAAGGGCATCTAAAGTGGCGGTATATTTATGATATGGTTAAGTGTCGAAAAAAATTATACACGGACTATAAACTAATTAAAAAAAAAAATTTGAATACATCCTAAAACCACTGATGCTGAGTATTTGGCTGTACTCGAAACAACGTTGTATGGTCGACCAAATTTCAACAAATTATTTAAATTTTTGTTGTTGTCATTTCATTTCTATTTGAACTCTTCTAACTTTTAAAATAGTTTCTTTTCGTCATAGAACGGGTCTTTCTCGGCAAGAAAAAATTAACATTAAAAAAATTTCAATTTAAACTTATTAAAACTTTTACTGAAAAATTGTAACAGATCTATCAACTCTATAGTGAAATATGCTTCTTAGCTAGAAGTAGCTTTAAAACGGTTGTAAGAATATAAATGTTGTTCTAAAAGACTAATTGCTTGGAGTTTTTCAGAAGCTCGCCCGCTTTTAAGCTTAACTTAACCAAATAATATAATAATTTTTTAAACTAATATTAATAATAATATTAGATTAACATAATTAAATATTAAATTTGAAATATTTTAAATAAATAATTTTATGTTTTAATTAAATAATATTTAATACTTGTAATATCAAAATTTTAATATCAAATATTCTTCAAAATATGTAATAATATAGTATAAATAAGATTGTCTTTAAATTATTTAATAAATTTATATTTTAATTAAATAATATTTATTACATTATTAAATACATTAATTATAAATGCAAAATTGTTTGCTGCATGTTTAAAATCATTTAAATAAATTAAATAATAACGCTAGAATAAATTATATAAAGCAGTTATGAAGTCAATGAATTACAAATTATGTAAATAATCACAGCTACCGATATTTGAGTAAAAATTTTTTTCTTATTAAGAAAAAAAAAACAAAACTAAATTACATATGTTGGTAACAAAGTCAAGCCTCTGTCGGAACAAGTCGGTGAACGTAGCAAAAGTGGGTAAACTGGTATTTAAATAATGCAAAGACAAACCTTGCCCTTGAGAGCAGATTGACATTTAATTGTAGACAATGACGTTTACAGAAACTCGCAGAGCCCGTATAGCACACGGAGTGCTGAATTAAAGAAGTTTAATTGTAATTTAATAATCTTAAGTGAAACCAAATATTTGTTTATAAAATATTATTGATAATGTCTGGTCTGGTAGACAGCTCAGAATAAGCGCCAGTTGGAGGCCCATCTGTTTGAGTCAAAGGTCAGACACTTAACGTTGTTGAAGAGTCACAGAAGAGTCCGAAGTGACCGATTATTGAAATGATACTGAGAATGTTGCTGCTGCTGCTGCTGCTGCAGAGGTAGTCATATATATAGAATGAAGAGGAAAAGTCTTAATGGAATCGTTCCATCTTTCGTTCCGGTATATAATTAAATTTTAATTTAATAAATGAATTCAAAATATTTATATTATCATTATTAAGTTCTTTATACGTTTCTAGTGTGTGTGCGTGTGTGTGTGTTATTGTGTTTTGCATTTGTTGATAATTGGAATTGGAAAAAAGTTTTAATTAACCTTGCATTAGGAAGAGTCAACAATAGCTTCAAATGCCTATAATAATCCATAAATCGTTACGATATTGAAATGCGTTCATAAGACAATTCATAAACCAGAAAAGCAAATAAACAACCAAATAAAAGCTTCAGACATTCAAAAGACATTAAAGATGATTAAAGCGTTCACAAGCGTTCAGAGATTGATTAGAGAAGCAATTAACATAAAGTCTTTGTGCACAGCTGGAGGTCTCCTTATGCTTAGGCTATGTCTCATCTGATCGATTTTGTGTTTTATTTATTTATTTTTTAATGCAATAGTCGAAGTATTTAACGCTTTTGTTTGTTTTTTTAATATTTCGTTTAATTCTGCATGTGTGCATTGAATAAGGAAAGAATAATAAGAATTTGTTACTTTTAATATAAAAATTTAGATTTTATACAAAGAAGATTATAAAAATGTTTCATTAATTTAACTTCCTCAATTGCTTACGAGTATTGTTATGCATTCAACTTATGTTTTCATAAAATTTCAACTCCTTTGTTGGTTTGTTGGTGGGGAATGTTCCATTTGTTAGGATTTAAAATATCAAACAATAAATAATAGTTAAACAAAAAGAATAATAGCAGTAACTTAATTATTTCCTTAACATAACTTAATTAAACTTATGTATTTATGTAGAGTAGAGAAGTGGAGGTTTAATGTATTAAACAATATCAACACAAAATTAACATTAAATATAAAAGTATTTACGTTATTCGATGTTACTTTTTAATTTGATATAAGACATCCACGTATATATTTCTTTCGTTTGTTCAGCAAAACCGGGCAGGCTCCTAACACGTATTTTGTGGGCGCAAAATTTACAAGTTCTACTCAAGTATGAAGTGACAGTATCACCTATAGCGCTTTGTCAGAATTCCACAAATTTTTGTTATTTTTGTTTAGTTTTATAAAATATATATAAAGTGATTTAAGTTGAAAGTCCCTTTAAGCGATTTTTGATGGGAATAGCCCACTGTTACATTGCCCCAGCATAACTTTATTTGTGTTGCTTCTGTTTTACAGAATGAGTTAGAAGAAATTACCTCTTTTTAAGTCGCAGACTAATTCCGGATCTATAGAATCCATAGTATTTTAAGGTTTCCTGTCATTAAGGCGCAACAACGTGGTGTTCCTAACAGATATATCAGTAAATTGCTCCTATAAACGAACGCTAGCACAAATTGTAGCCATACGTTTGGATATAATTTTCTTTGGGAGAGAACGAGGTACATCTAACGCTTCTACTGTTTTTTGGGGTACTGCATCCGGTTGCAAAATACAACTTCAATCCAATATTGCGTTGGCTGATCAGTATTGTGTGTATTGATTGCTTTCTGACTTTTAGTTGAGTAATCAAGTCAATGGCTTCAGTAGTTATCTTCAAAGTTGAAAAGAAGATAAATGTTTTTCGTATGTTATAAAGCAATAAGTTCTATGTATAGGATATTTAAGTTTCTTTAGCATTAATTTTGTTGCTGTTTTAAAACAGTACGAGGTATTCAGTAAAGTACGGAAAATAAAAAGCGCCGTCGCATCATGTTCCATCTCCATTAAGACAATGAGAGTGCTCACAAAATCGAATTGATGGATTATTCGCCGTTAAATTCTGATTCGGCATCCAATGACTTTTTCTTGTTCCCGAACGTCAAGAATAGAGTGCGTGGATAATAATTTTTGTCGGCGGACAAAAATTTGTTATGTTTGACAACGCTTTGACAAGTAGTTCAAACATAAGGAAAATACTTCGAGAAACAATAAAGCAAATTTCAACAACAAGTTAGTATTTCTTCATTATTATCTATTAGATTACACATATCAAGTGCAACCTGTATGAAATATACCACAATATTCAATTTCTGATCTTTAACAATCATAAATAAAAACTACTGAACTCTATTTATTTGTAGCTTTAAAAGCATAGGATTTCATAAGATGTTATTATTTAGATTGTACATATTAAAAAATCTATAAAATAAAAAATATTTTATGGGTTAATATCATGTATGTATGAAATTCGTAAATATTTTGGTTTATAGTCTCAACAATTTCCTAATTAATGGCGCACTAGTCGCAATAATAAGGTCTGCATTATGTTATCAAATGTTAACTTTAGATTATAGGTCATAAGATGTACCAGTAATACAAAAGTAAATAAAGTGCTCATTAAAATTGTTAGCAAAATGATTAATGATGAGGAAATAATTATTTGTTAAATAAAAACTATTAATTATTAACAATTAATGATATAAGCAAGAGCAAATGGATTTTTTAAAAAATAAATATATTAAATATTATCCCATTGGGCGTTTACGTTTTTAATATACTTTTGCTAACGCAGATTGTAATAAATATTAACAGGATTTAACCAAGTTAATTACTTCGTACAGTGGGTAACAAATTTAATAGCTCAACTAATAATATGTTCAACATATTGTTGACTTTTACTAAGTTGAATAAATTATTATTTGTTAAACTGTTGAAAAGATATGAATTTGTTAAAATAAATGAAGTTCATAAATAACATTTAGTGTAATAAATAGCATCTGTTGAAATAAACGAAATTCATAAATAGCATTTATTATAATAAATAACATTTATTGTAATAAATAGTATTTATTACAATAAATAGTATTTATTACAATAAATAGCATTTGTTACAATAAATAGCATTTATTACAATAAATAGCATATATTACAATAAATAGCATTTATTACAATAAATAGCATTTATTACAATAAATAGCATTTATTACAATAAATAGCATTTGTTACAATAAACAGTTTAGTATTTTTTTCAAACTTTTCTTAGTACAGTTATTAATTACTTTATCTGTTAATTATTATAGCTTCTTATTTTCGCATATAATTGTTTTTTACCAACACTGTGTCTAACCAAAGGAGAGATCGCTGTATAGGTCTCCATACCTTTTTTATTAAATTAGAGTAATTGTAATCACTTGTTGACAAGTTTAAGTATCTTGATATCGTGCTTTTCACAACTATATTCTGCATACAAATTATACCATTCAAAACGCATCTTAACTATAAAGTTAACTAAGCAGCTAATTCGTGCTCTACTTCCATACGCCTTTCCTATAAGGTCAATTAATTTTGCTGAAAGGAAACAAACCATCTTTCCGAAAAATCCGTAAGTTTAGATTTCTTGCATTGACGACCACTTATGCTCGTCTGACGTTACCTCTCTTGGTTGAATAATCTACCTCTGAGCTTTGAATCTATAGCACACTTGGCTCTAACTTCAAATGTTTCTATCAAGCCCTCTATTACAGTGGTTTCGTAACTCTGGTCACAGAGTCTACTACCTTTCTTCCTCCTATACTGCGTCTATGCTTTCTGGTTTAGATAAATCTAGACTTCCAAGTAGTAACCCTTTTACTTTAACCCTTTAACTTAACTGTTTTTCTTATTTACTGAAATAAAGTTTCGACCGCTAGGTCAGTGATCAAAATTTTCTCCATTTATTCGCAATAGGTGGTTTTTATGGGTTAAAGTTTCTCACAGAGACTGCTGATGCTGTGTCTAGGTAGTCATTTTCTTGATTTGTATTTCAATAAAATATAAAAATATCTATAAGGTCTCTTCATAATATGAACATTTTCATCTCTTTCAATGTCTGGCTTTATTTCTATATTAAATAATGTCAGGATGTTTCCCTTTTTCATCAGAAAATCTTAAGCATAAGAGACGAGCTGAGCTACGGCAAATAGTATTTCCTGCATGACCAAAATTAAACAAAAAAAAAAATAAAAGCAAATGGTATTTACAATTTATTTGGTTATTAATTTTAATGCTTTTTTTTACTACACTTGGTTTAATTTTAAGTAACCGAATTAATTCTTTATAGTGCTAAGGGTTGAGTAATTGTTAAAATAGGAATTCGATGAAGAATTTTAACGGTTCACACGGTAATATTGTAAATCACTCGTCAGTAAGGAGTACTCAAGATGTACAGTACATTACATTAATTTCTGATTTATGTGGTTCAAAATATTGACTCGGGTTGCACATTTATTTATGATTTCTGAAATGCCATTAAATACATTAAATATTAATAGCTTAACAAAGTTGGTTTCATACTTACATATTTTATTTTTAATCCATAAAATTACCATGTGAAATTGTAAAATCTTTGAACAAAACATTTTGTATACAAAAAGTTATAAATATTGTGTCAACATGAGACGAATTGTTAATTTTTATTTATTCTGCTATTTATTTATGTACAAACATGGAAAAAATATTGCAAAATATTTCAATGATGCAAAATGCAATATCTTGACTGCACCTTGCATTTTTTCCTTTGAAATTAAAATAGCTTCGTGCTCTAAATGTGTACGAACTATTTTATTATTTCACAGCAGATATATGAATATTCTATATTTAACCAACGGACTATTTAGTTTTTATTATATTATTAATATGCATAACACATAGTATTTATATATAATTTGTTGTTTTTTACCTGTTAATTAACTGATATTTGCAATCTGGGCGTGCGTCTAATTTCTCAGCCACGCCAATTTGATGACGGATTTTAGTAGAGGCAACTATTTTAACATAGCTTACTTCTCCAACTTTTAAATTTAAACTTCTGTTTTTAAATTGATTATAGTAAAAAGAAACTACATACGCCATCTAGTGGCAAGTAATACATATAATTTTTACATTGATTACACAAACAACGGGTAACAACTTTCATATAAAAAACTACTAATAATTTCCAATTTGAAATATTGATAACCCAAACACTGAACAATATTACTATACAGCATAGTTGAAAAAGTTGCTCAAAATCGCTTTCTTTCTTCAATCCGCTGTCAAATGATCAAGCTGGGGATATAGGAATTGTAGGGGAATTGGTTTTTAACAGAAAGAGCAAACTTATTGATAAAAAATATCAATATACGGATATTGATAATCACTGGTGTATCTAACATATGATAGAGAATAACTCGCAGTGATAACATCTTTTAAAGCATACATAAATAATTATAATACTTCTACTTTATATCATGTTTCCACTGCAGTTAAAACTATTTATGATAATGAAATTAAGTTTCAGTCGTTCCCATTTGCAAATGCTGATTTATGCATGTAAAACAGCTGGTTTGTTTACATTTTCCATATAAAACATATGACACATATATCAAATTTAGCTAATTTCCTTTCTGGGAAATTTTTAAGAGTTGCATTTGACATTTTTTACCTTAAGCTACTAAATTTACATTATATATTGATTATAATTATAATAATAACATTATAAATATGATACAGAATTGTTATATAGAATATTACGGAAATTATTTTATCTATAATAGGTGAAGTGGGGACAAGTTTAAAGGATGTGGATAAATAATGTAGTAGGCTTTGTGTTACAAAACTGACATCGGGATGAAAAAGAATTGTCAAAAAAATGTTTGTGCGCAAGGTTACTATGCCCAAGACGTAGGTGAATATATATTAAGAGCTGCTTACATGTAAGAGGCATACCACCATTTGTAATAGCATAAGTATAACTGTTGTTTTTATGTGGTTTGATTGTTTTATAGAGGGGACTAGATTGATTCACATTTCTCTATAAAGAAACTTTTGGTGAACTTAAGAGGGTCAGATATGTTATACTATGGGTGGTAAATAAGGAAGTATTTTACTGCATCTTTGGCTGCACTGTCTGCTTTTATGTTTTCGGTTATTAAGCAATGACTGGCAACCCATGCAGTAAGTAATTTGGGAAATTTCACAGAGATTATATTTCTTATGTTTGTTGCGTAGAAGTTTGTATTAAGAAGGTTACGTTTATTGAAGCAAGGTCATCTGAACAGATAGCTTAGTTTGCATCTTTATATTTTACTTAATATAGTTCACGGCATTTAATATTGCTATAATTTCAGTAGAAAATATAGAGTTAAATGATGAGAGAAGAAAGTGATTAATGACGGTGTTGGAAGTAGTAATTTTATTTTATATGCTGCTGTATACTATATACCATATAGTATGCTATATAGTTATCTTTTGAGTAATCTCATATTGATTCGTGTCATATATGTCATATCATATTTCAACGTAAATGGACGCTTAAGAATGCTTTCAAATAATTTAAGCTAATATGACGAATCCTTTTTAGTATGGCTAAATTCAAAGTGGTAAACAACTTTGATATTCCATATAGGAACTACGACGGAAGAACGTAGTTCGATTAAATCAGAACTAGAGGCGGTGCAAAAAGGATGTAAAAATTGAGACGACGGACATTACAAATACAGGTTTTAATGAAATTATTTCTATTACTAATCATAGAAATTGACAAAAACTAAACGCAAATCTTATCCCTGGCTGTTTGGTAACAAAATGGAACTTATACGTTACTTGGGTAGAATAAGAAGCATTAAAATCATTTCTTTAGAATAAAAATAGGTTATATGTTATAACTAGTCTAGTAATTTCATAAAAGTAACTCATATATCTCATATAAATTGTGCGAGAATTTTTTTGAATAAATTTGGAGAACATATAAACTCTCTAGAATTGCTATTTACTTTTTTAGTTCATGGAAATATATTAAAGTATTGCATATACTATATACAATTTATGTTAATATGCATTTGTAATTATATATTCGTACGTACTTTTTATGTACGACATAAAAATAGAAATTTATTACAACTTTTATTGTGGTTTTTTATGAATTTTAAGTAGGACACGCCGAACTAATGCTCATTTGTTGCTGTTTAAATAATAATTTTTTATTTTAATTTATTTCCGAAATTATGCAATTTTTTTATTTTTTGAATTTTAATATTGTTATGTGCAAAAAAAAAATAAATATTTAACTTAAAAGGTTAATTCTTCAATTTATAAGATAAAATAAGGAATTCAAGTTAATTGAAAATAAATATTATTTTTATAACTTTTTAAAAGAGAAAAGAAAATGACTGGCATAGGTGATCCAAGAAGGCGCTATAAATTTTGAATTTTTTATTATTATATATAATATTATTTTGTGTTATAAATTATATTTTAACTGAACTAAAGAGGATTTACTAAAATAAAAATTCCACCTTGTGAGATATAAGAGATTATATGTAAAGTATACTATCCTTTGTATTTAAAAGAACGGGTTTGCAAATATATATCTCATGTTTGATTAAATGTTAGCGTTGGTTCCATCTTATGATGTATCTTCAGAATACACTTTCTCGAATTGTCTTTAATGTATCTTCAATGACTTTAATGTTTATTTTGTTACATTTTCGATAACAGGTTGATGCCAGTTTTTTATCTCTTTAATTTGTAAAGATTGGCTCACTATATAGTCGTCTGATTTTTTATGATACTAGGAAGACAATTTTTCGTAACATTTGCTTTTTTTCTGATAAGTGATAAAAGTGAAAATGAATTCAATGTAAGACCAAGTATGCATATGTGCTCGATTACCCATTTAAGATAACGTTAGTAATATAATTATTAGTAAGGATTTTTGATATTGTTCACAGTTTTTGTTAAAGGCTGTTCTTCAAGATTCGTTTTTACAATCGATTTTATTTTTAATGGAATTAAAAAGATAATCGGTTCAGCAGTCATTGTGAACAGCTAAGTACAGAAAAGTTGTTGGGATATCGTATTTTCAAAGGGCAGGAGTCCTTTTAGAAAATCTTAGTATAACGTTCAATCTAAATGCAATGTTTAAGTGTAAAACAAAATAATAATTTTTAATACTTATTTTTAATTGCAGTTTAAATTTGACTGCTTCTAATACGATTCTCAAAAACTTGTGTTCAGAGAGGTTGTTGAGTGAGGTCATAGTTTCCAAAAGAATAACAGTTGGTATATATACAATATTTAAGTGCTAAGCCCATTGGTTTTTTTGTGTCCAAATATTACTTCGAAATCTAATTGGTGTGTTTTCATCTAAAAGATTTGGAAACAGTATAAATTTTGTAAAATGATAATTTGCTGCCTATACAAGTAGTAATTTAGTAGTCGTATTTTTCTTTATTATATACAAATTATTTAAGTTTACAAATTTAACTTTATACATTAATTGTAAAAAGTTTAACCTAACTAAATGGACATGAATAATTTTTAATTATTCCTTACATGATTATGGATTTCGCCGTCTAATCGGACGTTTGGAGTCGTCTTGATTTTTCTTTATTGCAGTAAATATCACAAAAGTGGAACATTTAGAACTTCAACCTGTTGATGTTAAAACGTTTCTGATATAATAGTTTCGCTATATCAAATTGCCGTTTCGATAAGATATGGCAGTTTTCACCATTCAACAGTCTCATTGACTCGTACAAGTCCAACGTTGTTTTCTGAAATATTGTATCCGTAACGCGATTAAAATTGGACAATTGCTAAGGAAATATATTACATCTTCGTTTACTTCAGTATTGCATAGTGTGCATCTCGGGACTAACGAGTTCATACAAGTAGCTTAGTTTAGTTTTAACAGTTCCATTTTATTTCCTATATACAGATAATATATTGTTTTGGGCAATATTTAAAGTTTTAATAATATTTAATTTTTTTAAACTATTTAAAAAATGGCATAATAAATTAAATAAAAATTAATCTTATAATTTGAACAATAGATCGTTAGTAAGGACGATTATTTTTATATTGTTTTTAATAAAAAAACAAAAACAAAAAATTTATAATTAGATACCCTTAACAATTTTATATATAATTATATATATGTTGCCGTATGGCGCTAAATTTTAAGAAGAACTAAAAAACTTAGTTAACTTATTTGAAATGTAGCGTACACCACAAATAAATTGTGAAAAAATAAATAAATAAAATTTCTTATTACAGTTTTCGTTGTGATTTTTTGTTACTAATATTTAATTTGAGTGTGAGCATTTCAAAGTAACGTTGGCAAAAAGTTTGTACAAGTGAGTAAGTAAATAAGTATCTATAAGATGCGTTTACTTCACACTTGAAATACACACTGTTTGCATACGACGGGTGTGCGCAAGTTAAAAAGTAGTGGATGTTGTACTCAGTCTCAGCTCGTAAACGAAAGGGAAAGTTGTGAAATTGCAAAAGCAAAACACATAAAAAGAATTAACAATAAATCAACACTTCACAAATGGCAACGTAATATTAAGCAACGAGTTTGATAAAATTGATAACCGCGCCGCACTTTGTACAAAAAGCTCGGATCATAGGGCCGCGGAAAAGGTGAGTAGGTGAGGAGCAGCCAAATACTAACAAATACCAGAGTTAGTACTCCGTTCAATGGCATGAAATTGTAAACCAGTTGATGATGCTGTTCCCAGCACACAGTGTGCTCTGTTGTCACCAGATTGTGTGGTTTGTTGGTGGCGCATTGACTCATTCGTGAGATTATCTTTCATTATGGTTAACACGGAATTACAAGCATTTCAATTTATTTTATTAACAACGTTTATTATGCCAATTTATCTAACACTTATAGTATTTGGTAATGAAATACTTGACATTTCATACAAAGACTTAAGTTATGTAGCGCAATAAATAGTAATGAAGTCAGCGGCTTATGCAGAATTTTGAAAATGGGGTAGAGATAATTTACCACACATACCATGTACATCATAAGGAATCAAGAAAATAATGATAAATTAAATAAAATAGATTTTTGGAGTTTAATTAAAATATTTTTTAACATTTGAACATGTTCATATAGTTGACTTCTTTAGAAATTTTGGAGTCTAATGACGTTTCTATTCTTCAAATATTATTTCACTGCTATAAGCAAAAACCTGTACTTGTCACACTGGCTGAAGGGGTTCTCCTATATCGGTACTTAATAAAGACATTTAAGTTGAGCTGAGGGCTGTCTGAGTTAAGCAGCACAAACATATTGGTAAAGCATGCAAATTTAAAAGTCATATGTGCAAAAGAAAAAAAAAACAAATGTGCAACAATAATGATGTCTTTATATAAATTTATTTATATATACAAAATTTATTTAAATAGAACCGTGGAATAGTAAACTATATGTTTGTAGCATAACTATTTAAATGAAGGTGTAACAATAAGAAAGGCACGCCCACTAATGAAAAAGAATATGTATGAATATATTGAATATGTACTACGTCTGATTAGATTTCCTTATTAAACAATGAGCAGTTCTTAGCAAAAAATCATTAGTTTAATTATTATCATACCTTTTCGTTGAAATGCTACAAAACCAAAAAAGGAAGAATTATCACATTATTATATTATTACTTTAAATTGCGCTAAAGAATTAATTAATTAGTACAATACACTGTTAGTGCTTCAGTAAGCAGACCAACTGTAAGTTTGTTGAAACCTAAAAGATCTCTTGTTCTTTGTCTGTCTAATCTAAAACTTCTTAGTTCACGCGATTCATCCAGACTTTATTCTGCACAGCAATTGTGAGTTCATCTATGTTTTTGAACAGTTCATCCATTGGATTTTGTTTTGAAGAAGTATTGACCCTGCAGTATTCATTTTCATGCATCTCCTGGTTGCGTCCTACCTAACATATATGTTTTATCAGCATAAAACATTAATGCTTTGAATGATGTTTATCTGTCTTAAAATCGAGAAGATTATTATATTTTACTTAAAGAGACGGGTATTAAAAGCTTAAAGAAAACTTAAGAAAATATTTTTACTTGTTTACTATTATTTTATCTTCTTTTTTTATAAAGAGGTTTTTTCGAACAGTAGTAAACTACAACAACAAAAATTTTATTTTTTATATTATTATAATTAATTGAATTTTTAGCTGACCATACAGCTGTTTCGAGTATTGCCAAATACCCATCATCAGTGAACTTGGAAATAATTCTTGTATCTTATCTTATAATAAAATCAGAAAGTGTAATAATTATATTATTAGCGATTTATAAAAAAAGCAGTGTAGCTTACCGCCATTTTTTCTCCCAAACGTACTGGAATTGTAGTAATTTGCTTCTAAAATGCGCAAATTTTGAAATTTTTTACTAAACAACACTGTTTTGCCTTAGTGCTGGGGCACAAATACGACGGGTCTCATGCCGGAATTTGAACGGCCATATTGTTTTTCTCTCATTTTCAAATTTAAAATTTATATTGAAAACAACAACAGTTGTACACATGCCGTGCCCGAGACACTCTGCATAACATGGTCATAACATGCCCCTAACATGGTCTTAACATGGTCCTTAGTGGTAGATATATGCATTTTTGTGTGGATATGTGAGCTTATCCACACATTTTAAATTTAGGCTCAAAAAAACATGATAATTATACATTTTGATTTAATTTTGATATATATGCGTGGTAACTTTCTATATGCCTTTTGTTCATGACTAAAAAAATTATAAAATTGCTGTAACTATTCATATATTAGACTATTTGTATAACATGGATTTTAGAGGATTGGTTTTTAGACTACCAATACATTTTATAATGTGCAATCAATAGGGGAACCGACAACTGATTTATTGGAATGTTCGGAGCGATTGAGCAAATTTAACAAATTTTGGAAATTTATTCCATTCGATATAAAAACACAGCGCTAAACAAACTTGCTCCAGTTAGTCCAAGGAACATCATTGGTTACTAATATATTTTCATTTATCGTGCGGTTGCTTGGGTTTGTGATATCATTAGCTTACACTTCTTCAAAACCAGAGAGACAAGGTCAATTGCATTCAATTTCCAAACATGCTAAATGAATTCAAGTTTCCAGAAGTATATTAAGATAATTTTAATTTGTTGATTTGTTGTTTTCTACAGCATGATGCAAGATATTGTTCGAATTGCATATTAATCAACTTTTTTGAGGAAAAAGTATCTTAACGGACTCGTTGTCTAACCTTCAAAATCATATGATGTAAACGCTGGATCATTCTTGAGAATGAAACGGAGTCGTTGTCTAGCTTCCTAAACGGTTTAAAATTTTCTGTGTATGAAGTTGAAGTCATTGGCTTTTGTAGATAACTTAGCATTAAATCGATGCTAGAGTTTGTTAGAAGCTAAACTAAAATTCGACTGAAAATATTGAGGAAAAATATATGGTCCCTCACAAGCTCGTTCATTAAAATTTTAAATTCAAATGTTTTTGTAACTTTCTTATAGTAAAACCGAAGCAAGGAAAGATTAACTGTTATAATATATCACTGTCTATAATATATTTTATTGATAATATATATTTTAATGGACTATGTTCAATTTTAAATGTTTTTGGAGTTTTCTACCAAATTGGTATAATTTTCTTTAATGAGAAATCGGACCTGCCAGTGCCGGTTGGTGGTATTCGTAAAATTCTTGTCTACTGTCGTGAGACATTTTGAGTAATTATTAAAGCATTTCAAATGAATTATTAATATAAAATTTAAGTTATACCCACATCAATGCATTAGTTTTTTAGACGTATAAAGAGGTAGTGGTATTGATAAAAATCAATACTATACCGATCTATACTCACAAATCTTTTTTGACGAATTTATTAACACTGAATAATCTACAATTCTCTATATCAAAAAGTTTTAGGAAATTATAAATAAGTTGTGTTCAGCAGCAATTTTTTATTTAATAATTAAAAAAATGCTTTTATTGTATATTTCTTAAAGTAATTTATTAATTAGCGAGTTGCTCATAACATAATTATAGTATTTCAAATGCTATAAAACCTTAAAAGAGATATTCTCCTTCTTATTGCTTAAGGTGTTAAAATATTTAAATGCCTAAATGATTTAAGAAAATTATCCTTTAATATATTTAATGAATTTAACATGATATTTTACACACATGTGCTTACAAGATCCCCAACTAATGGTGCAGAGATATTAAATTTATTTTCCAAGTGAACAACTTAAGTGCTACTTTCCACCTGAACCTTTTCAAAGTTAATTGCTTGCGGAGGCCACAAGTTTTTGGGAATGTATTTGATGTGCATAAGATTTATTTGAAGTTTCGGAAGCCCTTACGGATGAATGAAACTTACACTTGTTCACACATTTTGTGTGATTGTGTGTCGAAATCTACTTTGTGTCAAATTTCAAGCGATTCGATTTAAATCATGATGCCTTACATT
>NW_024031532.1:0-17871 GCF_002237135.1 Teleopsis dalmanni
CCAGATGAGCACCTAAGGTTGAGTGAGATGGAGGCTAAACATAGTAAAACATCTACTGAAGAGTTAAATACGGACGGCGGAGACCAGGAACCTGTGGGACAAATGTGTGGCCCTCAACTAGAAATACCTACGAAGCCAAGGACTCCAGTGGAACCACCTCTGGCAGAACCACCAATGCGGGATGCACTTACCCTCTCAGTCCCGTATACGCCGCATAGGAATACGCAGGCAGCAGTCATTGACCAGGTTAGGAAATGGTCGGTCCGGTTTGACGACAATCAAGATCCGCTAGCATTCGTGGAACGAGTCGAGGAATTAGCGGAAGTATACGATATCCCAAAAGATATGCTGGCTAGAAGTATGCCCGAACTATTAAAAGGACAGGCTCTGGAGTGGTTTCGTCATAATAAGAAAGAGTGGAGGTACTGGCACTTGTTCAAACATGACTTTTTAAGCTTCTTCCTACCGCACCGATATTTCGAACGTTTAGAAGATGATTTACGAGCCCGGTTGCAACGAGCGGGTGAACCATTTCGAAAGTATGTTCTTCAAATGCAAAAATTAATGCGACACTTGAGGATGACTGAGCAGGAGAAATTGGAACGACTATATCGTAACTGTGGAACTGAGTATCAGAGATATATAAAACGACGAGACTTTAGTTCATTGGACGAACTCATCACGTTTGCAAACGATTATGAGAACATTAACAACGAAGAGCGCGGAAGAGAGGAAGGACGAGCAAGGATCTCAAGGCGGGGTAACATATCTCTTGAAGGTGCCAACACTGAGGAGAAGGGTAGGAGGATAAAAAATGGTAATTCCTTTCCACAAGCAAATAAAGATACTTCATTTGCGGAGATCGTGCCAATAAACATTTCAACAGCATGCTTCCGGTGTGGCAAATCAGGCCACCTAGCTATAACGTGCCGGAATCCCCAAATCCTATTTTGCTGGCGATGTGGGAAACGGGATCTACGGACCATTGAGTGTTGTAATAGGAGGCCGGGAAACTCCGAGGGGCCACGTCTACCACAGCCCCGAGACGTGACGAAAAATCAAACACAGGGGCCCAACTGTTCACAATAGAACATAATCGACTATTTGCGTGCTTATTTATTGAAGGATAATCAATGAAGGCAATTATCGACACGGGAGCCAGCAAAAGTTTTATAAACCCTAATGTAGTACGAAGCGTGCCCGGAAAGGTTACCGACACGAATATAGTGGTTCGATTGGCGGACGGCTCTCCACGACAGGTCAGTGAAAGTTTCAGAGCGACAGTTAAGATAGGCATGCAACAGTACAAGATGGACTTCCTACTACTGGAGGGAATGACGCAAGAGGTCGTATTAGGGATGGACTTTCTAGCTTTGACACAAAGTATACTCAATGTCAGTGGCATTAATATAAGGCTCGATGGAGATACATCACCAAGTGAACAACGGATAGTATATAATTCCACGTTGAACGAAACACAGACTATCGAAGATTTTCTCCAAAAAGAATTAGCGGAGTTGGATACAGTAATTGGATTGTCAGACATCGCCGCCCATATTATCACTATGAGGGATGACAAACCTATCAAACAGCGTTATTACCCAAAGAATCCGGCAATGCAGAAAATCCTTAATTAAGAAATTGATGAACTCCTCGAAAAGGGTTATATAGAACGCTCCACCAGCGCATATAGTTCCCCGGTGGTGCTCGTGAAGAAGAAGGACGACAGTTGGCGTTTGTGCGTAGATTATCGGCAGATAAATGCACGATCCATTCCAGATGCCTACCCAATACCACGAATCCAGCATATTCTAGACCAACTGCGGGATGCGAAATACATTAGCAGCATAGACTTAAAAAGTGGGTATTGGCAAATCCCGATGGCTGAGAATAGTAAGGTATATACGGCTTTCACGGTGCCAGGACGAGGACTATACCAATGGCGCGTGATGCCATTTGGACTGCATTCGGCACCAGCAACTTTCCAGAGGGCGTTAGACACCGTAATTGGGCCCGACCTGGAACCATACGCCTTCGCCTACCTAGATGACATCATAGTCATCGGTCGCACGCTGGAAGAACATATGACCAATTTGAAGGAGGTATTCCATCGGCTTAAAAAAGCGAGCTTAAAGTTGAATATCAAGAAATGTAAGTTCTTTGCGAAGGTAATCAAGTATCTTGGCCACCTGGTAACACCAAAAGGCATCCATACTGACCCGGATAAGATTGCCGCCATTAAAGATCTCCCGGCGCCGAAGAACATCAGTGAATTAAGACGCTGCATTGGAATTGCCTCATGGTACCGTCGATTTGTGCCGCAATTCTCGAGTACGATACAGCCCTTAACTCAGTTGTTGAAGAAGGGTAAGCGATGGCAGTGGAAGTCGGAACAACAATCCGCGTTTGACATATTGAAAGAAAAGCTAACCAGCGCCCCAATCTTGGCCTGTCCCAACTTTAATGAGCACTTTATATTACAGACGGATGCCAGCAACTATGGTTTGGGAGTTGTCTTAACGCAGAAGATAGATGAAGAAGAGAAGGTTATTGCTTACGCCAGTCGCACGCTAAACCCAGCGGAAAGGAATTACACCACGACTGAAAAGGAGTGCCTGGCAATTGTGTGGGGTGTCAGGAAAATGCGGCAATATGTTGAGGGGTATCATTTCACAGTCATTACGGACCATTTGGCGCTGAAATGGCTAAATAAGATTGATAATCCTTCTGGTCGCATTGCGCGATGGGCGTTAGAGCTCCAACAGTATAATTTCGAGGTACACTACAGGAAGGGTAAGCATAACATAATAGCAGACGCTTTATCACGACATCCCCAAACCATACTTACACAGCTAGATACCACTGGGGACCAGGAAGATGCATGCTCATGGCTCAGCAATCTGAAGAAGGCAGTGTTGAAGAACCCGAAGAAATACCCAGACTACAACGTAGAAAACAAACAATTATATCGACGCCTTCCAACACAGTATGGGAATGAGGGACAACCCTCTTGGAAACTATGCGTACCACGAGGAGAGAGGGAAAGAGTATTAAAAGAGTCCCACGACGACGCTACCGCCGGACATGGAGGACAACACAAAACCATACTTCGAGTTACGGCCAAGTACTATTGGCCAGGTATGTACCGGGATATAAAAGACTATGTGTGGAAATGCATAGTGTGTCAGAAATTTAAAGTGAGTCAGAACCTAGTACCAGGGAAAATGTTGACAGTGGTTCCTGATGAACCATGGTCTATTCTTTGTGCCGATTTCATAGGCCCATTGCCACGCTCAATCCGAGGCAATACGATGGCCTTAGTATTCTTCGATAAATTCTCAAAATGGATAGAGATAATTCCTATGAGGGCAGCCACGACCGCAGGTGTAAAAAAAGCATTCAGAGAAAATATATTGGCGAGGTTTGGGGTACCGAAGATTTTGATAACCGATAACGGAACACAATTCACAAGTCACGCTTTTAGGCAATTCTTAGAGGATCTGGGAATTAGGCACCAGACAACCGCACCATATTCTCCGCAGGGTAACCCCACTGAGCGTGCAAATCGCACTATAAAAACAATGATCGCACAGAACTCAGCAACAGAGCAACGGCGTTGGGACGAGGGTATACCTGAGATAATGTTGGCCATAAACTCCAGTATATCCGCTTCAACCGGCTTCACGCCAGCGTATGTGGTCCAAGGAAGGGAACCACGATTACCCAGAACCTTATACGATGAAGTAACTCCAGGCATTGGAAAGAAGTCAGAGTCACCAGACAGTAAAGCACGACATTTGATCGAAATTTGCGGGATAGCCAAAAGAAACATGACCAAGGCCACAATGGATCAATCTAGGTATTACAACTTACGCAGACGAGAATGGAAACCATTACTCGGGGAACTGGTCTTAACCAAAACACACCCACTGTCAAAGGCACAAGAAGGTTTTGCTGCGAAACTTGCACCAAAATACACGGGGCTCTATGAGGTTATTGATTTTACGTCACCAGTTATAATAAAATTGAGGGAAATGTCTACGGATAAGATTATTACGGCACATGTGAGTCAGTTAAAGGGATATCAATCCTAGAAAAGGTTCAGTTTTTCTTATATACATCATTTTATATTAACATACATTTACATCTAATACTGTTGGTAATATAATTTCTCTTAGAAAGACAAGGATAAGGTGAAAATGTTGCACTTACAACTGAAAATAAATCCGGGTGGACGATTGGTATATCTAATATTGTTGGTATAAATATATTATAATATCAATATTAATATAGGATATATGCATTATATATTATCGAATAAGAATTGTTATAAATATATTATAATATCAATATTAATATAGGATATATGCATTATATATTATCGAATAATAATTGTTATAAATATATTATAATATCAATATTAATATAGAATATATGCACTATAATATGTTCTCGTATAAGTTAAAAAAAAAAAAAAGAATTGTTATGAATACATTATATTATATTAAAAATAAGCTATCAAATAAGTTAGTTAGAAATGCATTATAATCTAATCTTAATAGAGTATATAGGCGTTATAAGACAGTAAGAAAGAATGTGGTAAAGAGAGTTGCTAGAAATACATTATAATATATGAAAACATATTATTAAATAAGTAAGTAAAAATAAATAAGCTCTTTATAAGTACATTATAATTTCAATATTAATATATTATATATATACTAGAATATAAAGATCACTATAATGTGATGTAGGTAATAATTATTACTGAAAATTGTTTGTACTAAAGTATGCTAAATTTGTAAGAAAACAATTGAATAATGGAAAGAAATGAATTATGAAATAGAATATTAATATTTTAAAAAAAAAAAAATCTTAACAACAATATATTCGCCTGACCGTTGAAACGCTAGAGCTCTCCATATGTAATGAATGCCGCATCGAAGAATCCAGACAAATGTGAAATAAATAAACACAAGTAAACATCACCATGAAACGACAAGACAATAAGATAAACCTAGCAACAAAGCGTAAACTATATTTACGGTATATCGAACTTTTCGGGGAAGATTCGGATACCGAAGCTATGGGACGCGAGGTGCAGCAAAGCATGATCAGGCAGGCTGATACCGGAAAAGGTGCACATGATGAGGAGAATAGCAGGTCTAAGACCAATACCTCTTTGGAAGACATATTACTGGTCACAACCTCACCGACGAAGTGGGATGAACCATCGTCCCCACATCATGGAAAATTTAATTGGGGATATCCGCCAACTCCACCCCTGGCAAAAACTATTCTAAAACTAGCCAAGGAGCATGAATATGATCATCCCGTGATAAACCATGAGACACCACATGAAGACATGTTGTTGGTCACAACATCTCCTATACCATGGGATGAACCACATTCCCCATTACATAGAGCCTTTAATTGGAGATATCCACCAACTCCACCTACGGCAAAAACCATTCTAAAGGCATCAACCGAGAATGAAGACGATAGCCCAGTAATGAACCATGCGGTTATAACCGAGAACAAAGGTCCATCGCCCGATACATGCCCGGCCGACACACTGGCAAGACATGGATATGATGTGGCAAGATGGGCCAAAGGGCAAAGACACCGCTTCAAGGCACTGCTTGATGGCAAATGGATGCTCGTAAGGATTGCCAAAAATGGAACGACTCGACTTACTCCATTTTCTGAAAGAAAGGGGGGAGTGTAACGACCCTATTTTTCCCTGGGAAAAAAATAAGGGTTACATAATACCACGCTGCCCTAACGTATTTATGCAAATAATAAAAATAAGCATGAGCAAAAATTGTAAACATGCAAAAACAAAACTTATACAAAAAAAAAATGCATCACAACAGCAAGCCGTAAACGGCCAAGAACAATTCTGCACAGAGAAAAAAAAAAAACTTAGAAAATAATAAGCATGGGCATTAATGGTAAACAAGTAAAAACAATATTTATATGGAAAAAAAATGCAAACTTGAGGATAGCGGGATCAAAAGCGTCGACAAGATCGAATAAAAGGGGACAAAAATGTGAATTCGGTCTTTTTTTTGAATATCAACCTCGAGTAGAGTGGACGTTTTTTTTATCATCCTAGAGCAGAGTGAACGTTTTTTTTTTAACATCATCTTAGAGCAGAGTGAACGTTTTTTTGAACATCATCCTAAAGCAGAGTGAACATTTTTGTTAACATCATCTTAGAGCAGAGTGAACGTTTTTTTTTGAACATCATCCTAAAGTAGAGCGAATGTTTTTTTAATATCAGTTGCGGATAACAGTTGCTGGACCATTGCGCGCCCAGGATACCGATCTGGGAGCTTTAAAAGTTGCCAGATAGAGAAATCTCATAGGAGGCTTCAGAAGTACCCTATGGGAAATCTCAGTGAAGGTATGAACTGGCACGTGACTTTGGCAGACACCAGAAGAAGCGAGGTACTGAAGAACTGAGCAGCCGAGAAAACGATAAGATATTGGTAAGCATTTTTAAATACTTTATATATTGGCGTCTTCGACATGTGCGTTGAATAATTATAAATACGTTAATACTTTATATTCCTGCGTCTCCGACTTGTGGTGCGAACAAATGCAAAATACGTTGAGGAATCGTAGTTATATTCCTGCGTCTTCGATCTGTGCTTTGACTAAATTAAATTGTAAATACTTTATATATTTGCGTCTTCGACATGTGCGTTGAATAATTATAAATACGTTAATACTTTATGTTCCTGCGTCTCCGACTTGTGGTGCGAACAAATGCAAAATACGCTGGGGAATCGTAGTTATATTCCTGCGTCTTCGATCTGTGCTTTGACTAAATTAAATTTTTAAATACTTTATATATTGGCGACTTCGACTTGTGGTGCGAACAAATGCAAAATACGCTGGGGAATCGTAGTTATATTCCTGCGTCTACGATCTGTGCTTTGACTAAATTAAATTTTTAAATACTTTATATATCGGCGACTTCGACATGTGCGTTGAATAATGATAAATACGTTAATACTTTATATGCCTGCGTCTCCGACTTGTGGTTCGAACAAATGCAAAATACGCTGAGAAATCGTAGTTATATTCCTGCGTCTCCGATCTGTGCTTTGACTAAATTAAATTGTAAATACTTATATATCTGCGTCTTCGACATGTGCGTTGAATAATGATAAATACGTTAATACTTTATATACATGCGTCTCCGACTTGTGGTACGAACAAATGCAAAATACGCTGAGAAATCGTAGTTATATTCCTGCGTCTTCGATCTGTGCTTTGACTAAATTAAATTGTAAATACTTTATATATTTGCGTCTTCGACATATGCGTTAAATAATTATAAATACGTTAATACTGTAAATTCCTGCGACTCCGACTTGTGGTGCGAACAAATGCAAAATACGCTGAGAAATCGTAGTTATATTCCTGCGTCTTCGATCTGTGCTTTGACTAAATTAAATTGTAAATGCTTTATATATTGGCGACTTCGACATGTGCGTTGAATAATTATAAATACGTTAATACTTTATATATTTGCGTCTCCGACTTGTGGTACGAACAAATGCAAAATATGCTGGGGAATCGTAGTTATATTCCTGCGTCTTCGATCTGTGCTTTGACTAAATTAAATTTTTAAATACTTTCTATTCCTGCGTCTTCGAATTGTGGTGCGAACAAATGCAAAATACGCTGGGGAATCGTAGTTATATTCCTGCGTCTTCGATCTGTGCTTTGACTAAATTAAATTTTTAAATACTTTATATATTGGCGACTTCGACATGTGCGTTGAATAATTATAAATACGTTAATACTTTATATGCCTGCGTCTTCGACTTGTGGTCGAACAAATGAAAAATACGTGAATACTGTTATATTCCTGCGTCTCCGACCTGTGCTTTGACTAAATTAAATGTGGAAATACTTTATATATTTGCGTCTTCGACATGTGCTTTGACTAAATTAAATATTTAAATACTTTCTATTCCTACGTCTCCGACTTGTGGTTCGAACAAATGCAAAATACGCTGAGGAATCGTAGTTATATTCCTGCGTCTTCGATCTGTGCTTTGACTAAATTAAATTTTAAATACTTTATATATCTGCGTCTTCGACATATGCGCGGAATAATTATAAATACGTTAATACTTTATATCCCGGCGTCTTCGGAAATTGTTAAGATTTTTGTTAAGAATTATATTGCTTAAGATAAACTCTCTATATGATAATAAAATAAAGTATTGTAAACTCTATTGTATTGAAATAATATCTAGACTTGTATATATAAACTCCACTTTTTTTAATTATGAAAATTGTTAAGATATTTTTTTTTAGAATTATATTGCTCAAGATAAACTCTCTTTATATGATAATAAAATAAAGTTTATTGTAAACTCTATTGTATTGAAATAATATCTAGACTTGTATATATAAACTCTATTTTTTATTTATGAAGAATTGTTAAGATACTTTTTTTTTTTTAAGAATTATATTGCTCAAGATAAACTCTCTTTATCTATATACATAAAAGAAAGTCGTGTTAGTTACACCACTCATAACTCAAGAACGGCTGAACCGATTTTAATTATCTTTGATTTGTTGGAATCGTCTCCGCTCCGAATAGCAGAATACATTATAAAATATTGGAAAAATCCACTAATTTTAGCAAAAATAATAAATTTGTAAATGCTATTTCAAACTGTTGACAGTTCGACATTTTTAGTGATATTGATTTCTTTTTAAATTTTTTTTTCAAATATTTCAAATATTTCATATTTCAAATATAATAAATTCAATTATAATAAATAAATATTGTTATCAATACACCATCGAATCCACGTGATCTGTGGAACAAATATAAGGATAACATGTCAGAAGACATATTACATAGAATTCGTGTCAGTTCAAGAAATCCCGATCTTGAGGTGAATGATGAAATGCATAATCAGGCTTTGCTCTTGATCGAAGACATATGTTACCATACGTGCGGTAGTTTGTTTGTCAGATTAGGAATGCCAGCTCCTGATCGTGGAATAAATTACGCATTTAATCAAGAATTGGAACGTGAACGTGAATATGATCGACATGAATTAGACCAATCAGTTTAAACTAATGTACCTCTATTGAATCCGCAACAGAAGGAAGTTTAACATTAATGAAAGCGATTGATGAAGAAAATGGTGGCTTCTTTTCCTGGACGCCCCCGGTGGAACTGGTAAAACATTCCTCATGTCATTAATTTTGACCACTGTTCGTGCGAGATTCGACATTGCGGTAGCAGGTGCGTCTTCTGGAATAGCGGCTACATTGTTAGAAGGATGCCGTACGGCTCATTCAGCGTTAAAATTGCCGTTAAACCTTCAAACTACCGAGCAACCGATATGTAACATTGCGAAACATTCTGCAATGGCTAAAGTTTTAGTAGCATCTAAAATCATCATCTGGGACGAATGCACAATGGCGCACAAACGCGCATTAGAAGCACTTGACAGAATATTGAAAGATCTTCGCAATGACTCGAGATGTTTTGGAGGCGCAATGATTTTACTGTCTGGCGATTTTCGCCAAACACTCCCAGTCATTCCAAAATCGACTGCTGCCGACGAAATAAATGCTTGCCTTAAATCATGAAATCTTTGGCGCTATGTGAAGAAACTTCAGCTGGTAACAAACATGAGAGTTGCATTGGTAAACGATACATCTGCTGAAAAGTTCTCCAAGCAATTGCTGTTAATCGGTAATGGCCGTGTAGCTGTTGAAGAATCGAGCGGATTAATTGCATTTCCTTCAAATTTTTGTAATTTCGTCTCATCAAAAGACGAACTCATCAATGAAGTATTTCCGAACATCATTGATAATCATAAAAACAAAAAATGGTTGAGTGAGCGAGCAATTTTGGCAGCTAAGAACAAAGATGTGAATGACTTAAACTTTGTATTTCAAAATCAAATCGTTGGTACTCTGCATACATTCAAATCTATTGACTGTGTAACAAACGAAGAAGAAGCTACCAACTATCCAAATGAATTTTTGAACTCCTTGGATGTGCCTGGGTTACCACCGCACAATTTACAATTAAAGATTGGTTCGGTAGTCATTATGCTTCGAAATCTAAACCAACCAAAACTATGCAATGGAACGCGTTTAGTGATAACAAAACTGATGGCCAATGTGATTCACGCAATGATACTCAAAGGAAAATTCAAAAGTGATGAAGTTCTCATTCCGTGGATTCCGAGGATTCCAATGATCTCAATCGATATGCCCTTTGAGTTTAAACGAATTCAATTTCCTATTCGGCTTGCATTCGCCAATCCTTTAGTGTTTGTGGTCTGAATCTAGAAAATGCAAGTTTTTCATATGGTCAATTGTACGTGGCATGTTCACGTGTAGGCAAACCATCTGCTTTATTTGTTCTTGCGCCTGATAAAAAAACAAAAAATATCGTATATCACAAGGTTCTTTATTGAAGAGAATCAATCGAAGTGCAACCCATAAGTTCTTGCTGACAGACCATTAAAATAATTAATTATGTATCAATATCCTAATAAACTATTGAATACAATAAATTTTTTGTATTCATTTTATTACGTTAATAAATTTAGTTTACCTATAATTTAATATAACATTTATTGACTGTTACGCGGTACGAAGTTCGCGGGGTCACCTAGTATGATAATAAAATAAAGTTTATTGTAAACTCTATTGTATTGAACTAATATCCAGACTTGTATATATAAACTCCATTTTTTTAATTATGAAAATTGTTAAGATATTTTTTTTTAGAATTATATTGCTCAAGATAAACTCTCTTTATATGATAATAAAATAAAGTTTATTGTAAACTCTATTGTATTGAAATAATATCCAGACTTGTATATATAAACTCCATTTTTTTAATTATGAAAATTGTTAAGATATTTTTTTTTAGAATTATATTGCTCAAGATAAACTCTCTTTATATGATAATAAAATAAAGTTTATTGTAAACTCTATTGTATTGAAATAATATCTAGACTTGTATATATAAATTCTATTTTTTATTTATGAAAATTGTTAAGATATTTTTGCTAAGAATTATATTGCTCAAGATAAAATCTCTATATCGTAATAAAAATAAAATTTATTGTAAACTCTAGTATACTGGAATAATATATGTAATACCAACAAAGAAGAAGTAGATATAAAAGTACTGTGGTTTTAAATAAAACAGAGGCTAGGGACGGGTGAATCAGACGAAATTACGCGGGGAATCGCAATCGAGTCTAAAAATATAAATGGTCTTGTAAGTACCCTGGACACCGTTGAACTATCCCAGCTATAGACTGCCCCACGTAAAGGGGTTCATTACAGTATGTACTTATGAGTTCAATTTTTGTTTAAAATAAAAGTTTTTAAAATAATATTTTATTTTAATAATTTATATTATTACAATTTGTAATATTTGTATAATTTTAGTACAATTATATGTTATATATTAATACAAAACACAAAATTTTTGTATATGATTTCTTTTATTGACATTGAATCGTAGATAAAGAAGTTGTGTATATCCATAGAGACAATTTTTATGCTTTTAATTCCTAAAGCTTCTTTTGGTTTTTGGTTTGTAAGTAAAAAATTCAATGTCTTTGAGTTTCAACTGCTTTACAATGCTTAAGTAAGAGTCAGATGTAGAAGGTTGAACTCTTACTTGACTGGAATTTAGCACTTTTAAGTTGTATTGATTAGCCGCATGTGCGTTTAATATATCTATTAGAGGCTTGATGAAATGTACCTTAACAATAAATATAGGTGGAGGTTTCAGTATTTTCGGATTTGAAATACTCCCAATATTACCCATTATTATAAAGTCGATAATATCTGCATTCTAATTGTCTATTTGTTATAATTACTCCCAATATTTCCCATTATTATAAAGTCCATAATATCTACATTTTCTTACAGGAATTATTGATATATAATTATAATGGTCTTAACGTCATTAAAACACTTGTTACTACGAATTTAACATCTACCAATGCTGTTTACTTCATCATGATGTATCTGATAATAATAGTACCTTTCACCATCCTTCTTATTAACATTACTAAACCTTAGTTAATTTTGTAGCTTGTTCACTCACAATAGAAGTTAATTCAGATGAATATAAGATACAGGCATTCATAAGACAGCCTCTCGCAGCACCTTTACATACAATAATATGATATATTAATCCACATACCTCAAATGTGAAGCATAATATTAACTCTAACATATAAAACAGTTATTAACACTTAAACTGCTCATGAAAGAATATCATCTCTTCCCCAACACAATTTGTACTGCTGATCAACAGGATTGGTATAATTGTACAGCAGTACACAGAAGTATGATATGATTTATACTGAATGTACACCCAATAACGTAGGGATTAGAATGCATAACCAGTCTTCCGAGAAGGTGGAATGAGGGCCAGCGGGTCAATAGTGTAAGTAAGGTTAAAAATGATGCCTAGGAAAACGGATTAAAAACCGTTTGAGTCTTTGATATATGCGGTGTTTGGTTGGGTAGTCACTCGACCAAAAGCTAGGTGCATAAGGCATGTGCCAGAGAGTGGAAGGGTGGTTGCTGCACAATTTACCGCATTATCCCCGGGATGTGCACAACTTTATATCACATACCATATTATCATAATGGTACTAAGTATATATCTATTGGTATTTGTTAGTCTGTATATACAGATCTTAGTGGGATAGCTGCTATCCTCAATTAATTTCTGTCCTATGTTTCATATGCGGTCTGTATTAAAAACTGCACTAAGTTTATGTGATACCTTTATTTAATTCAAGTATGCATACAGAACTGCTTCAGACTCCCTGGCAGTTGTGTATGTGCAACGTTAGTTAGCATACATATAGTCTTCTCCACGTACGGACGTGTTTTATAGTGCTCTTACAAAGTTTTACTAGTTAGCGGGTGTTTAGCGCGATAACTACATACAAAGTTCAAGATAAACGAAGTTATTGAGTGCTGAATCGCGGTATATATGCGGAAACTATTGAAATAGTGAATAAATGTTCAAATTAATTGTTCGTATTTATATTGTGATAGCATAAAGATTTTGGCGCTCTTCTAATAATTCGCCTTATTTTGGAACGTAAATTTAATTTAAATTAAAAAAATCTGACAGAGACAGATAGTTACACTAGTGTCTGGTTTTTCTATACACAAACACATAAAAGCTGATAGAGACAGCAAATAAAAGCTTTTAAACTTAAAATAATAAACTAAAATAAGTGTTGCAAAACGCTAAAACGAATTTTGGATAAAATTAATTATCCATAAATTTAATACGTGTTATTTTGTGAAAATTCTGAACACTTATATTAATATTTAATATTTATTTTATTAAAATAATAAAAAATTTATTTATATTAATATTTGAATATTTATTTGCATTTAAAATACAACTTAAACAAAATCAAATGTGATATATGGTACATTTTTATACTAATTAACATTTTAATTTAACCGATTCTTTTTTAAAAATAATTTAATCTTTTTAAAATAATTACTACTCAAAAATCACTTGTTCTGCTGCATGGGCGATACGCTAATTTATGCGAACGCTCCAGTGCATAGCAAAATAAGATCAACGAAAACCAAACATTAACTAACACAATTTCAAATAATGAGTGTTCAACGAAGTCCCTTAGCAACACGAAGCCAAAAACAGCTACAGGCCGAAAACAATTCAAACTCAATTGAAAAAAACTACGACTCTTGTTTACACCAAAAAGTAGGTAGTATATCTCACTCTTGGAGTGAACAATGCCGTACCCCACTGATAAGCTCACCTCATACGCTCACGCTGGGACTTTCCCCAACAAATCTAATAGCACATTCCTGCTCAACATCAACATGTACTACAAATAGCGTCACAGTATGCACTGCAAACTCGATAACTAACACCTTGAGTTCTACATCAACTCAGATATCCGTTTCGTCTACTCATGCCTTATCTTTACTTCCAACAACTTCGGTAAGTTCAATCGCTAATATATCAAACAATATACTGAACGAAATGCCTACTACATCAAATTGCGCTATGCTCTCTACACCTGTGCACAAAGAGCAGAACAGCCAAAAAACTTTCAAAGTACATACTCAATCGAAGGAAAACTCAAAAGAAAACTCATTAAGCAACTCTTCAATACAAAAAATTAAACTTCCAAAAGAAAGTCAGAAAAGAACTCGTTCAAGTCCTGAAATTCGTCGTTCAAAAAATGCTGAACAAACTAAAAAACAAGCTAAATTAGATAGTTACTGGCTAGACAATCCAAGCCGTTCCGTAAATAGATTTTCAGTACTAGAAACAGAAGAAGAAGAAGTTGAAGAAGTGACACAACATGCCGAAAAACAGCCCAAACCTCCACCAATATTCGTAGATAGGGTGAATAACATAAATCCTCTCATAAATCTTTTGTCCTCACAAGTAGAAAACAATTTTGAGCTAAAAGTTTTAAACAACGAAAAGGTAAAAACTCAAGCAAAAACAACTGAGTCTTATGTTACAATAGTAAAGCAACTCGAATCGAAAAAAACCGAATTTTATACCTACAAGCCTAAAGATGAACGAAATTTTAAAGCTATCTTGAGAAATATGCATTCGTCTGTCAATACCGAGGACATTAAAACAGCTCTGGCGGAAATAGGCCATAAAGCTCTAAACGTGTTCAATATGAAACACAGAGAATCGAAAAAACCACTTCCTCTCTTCATTGTAGAACTTGAGCCTCAACAAAATAACAAGGAGATCTACAGCATAAAGAATTTGATGCATAGTCGAGTCACGTTTGAGCCTCCTCGTCCTAAACGAGACATTCCTCAGTGTAGTAACTGCCAAGACTATGGCCACACGAAAAGTTATTGTCGAAGACATCCGAGGTGCATCAAATGTGCAAAAAACCATTCTTCGTCTCAATGTCCAATCCAAGGAAGAAGTACTGAAGTCAAATGCGTATTATGCGAAGGAAATCATCCTGCAAATTATAAAGGCTGTTCGATATATAAGCAGCTACAAACCGCGAAATTTCCAACACTAAAACCTAAACCAACAACAACTACAAACAAAGAAACTGACGAAGAAAAAGACAAAGTTTCTATCCCAAGGGATCCCAAAAGAAGTTATGCTAGTGTGCTAGTGGAACAATCACCTAAATCTCATACTATTCCTAAATCTCCAGATACCATGAGCGAAGTTCTAATAGTAGTTAAGCAAATGTTAGAAAAAATCACTACGTTAATGAATGTTCTTGTCACGCTGACGACTAAATTATGTCCGACAGTGAATTAAATATAGTGCTCTGGAATGCGAATGGGCTGTCAAAACACTGTTTAGAGTTACAAGAATTTTTAAAAGATCAAAAAGTAGACATCATGCTAATATCTGAAACACGTTTTACTTCAAAACATTATTTTAAAGTACCAGGCTATGACCTTTACCACACTATGCATCCAGATGGAACGGCTCATGGGGGAAGTGGCATTTTAGTTAAAACAAATATATTACACTTTGAAATGCAACAATACCGCACTGAAGAGATTCAAGCAACCAGCATATCAGTAAAAGATTGGTGTGGCTCAATCACAATAACATCAGTATACTGTCCACCAAAACACGTAACTAAGACGGCAACATATAAGAAATTCTTTAGAACCTTTAGGTAATTTTCTTTAGGTAACAGATTTATTGCGGGGGGAGATTTTAATGCTAAACACGTTGAATGGGGCTCTCGGCTTTCAACACCCAAAGGACGACAGATGCTTGCGGCTATAAGAAGCGAAAACCTTTCAACTATCTCGTCTGGAGAACCAACTTATTGGCCCACGGATCCCAAAAAAATGCCAGACTTGTTAGACTTTTGTGTTACTAAAGGAGTGCGACAAAACGACACTTTCTGTAAATCTAGCTTTGATCTTTCATCAGATCACTCGCCAGTATTATTACGGATAAAATCGAATATACAACTTAAAGTTCAAAAATGTTATCTGCACAACAAATTAACCAACTGGGATGCCTTTAAGCATACACTTAAGGCATTACTTGATGAAAAAATGGCGCTTAAAACAGACGAAGAAATCGCGCTTGCAACCGAACATCTTATAAGGAGTATTCAACAATCAGCCTGGAGATCCACGCCTTCAAACATGCAACAATTCGCCACACCATTATGTAGTATGACTCAAGAACTTATAAGAGCCAAAAGAGCAGCCAGAAGGCGCTGGCAACAAACCAAATCTCCGAAAGATAAAAAACTTTTTAATGTGCTGATCAAAAATCTAAAAGAACATCTGAAAACAACCAGAAATTTGGAAATACAAAGAAATCTCCAAAGACTAGACGCAACTACTTCCACCAATTACTCTCTCTGGCGAGCAATCAAGAAACAGACAACAACGCACAATGCACCAGTAAAAAACGAACTTCGGCAATGGGCCCGAACAGATACAGAAAAATGTAAAGTATTTACGGACCATCTGTCCTCAGTTTTTGTTCCAAACATTAATGAAGCCCCAAATAGTATATCTGAAGAGATTAGAGAGGTATTACTGCAAACGCACCAACTGGACCTTCCAATACAAAAATTCTCCATTTTCGACATAAAATTTGAAATCAAAAAACTAAAAATAAATAAAGCACCCGGCTATGACCTAATTACTTCAAAAATATTAAAGGAATTACCGGATGAAGCAATAGTACTGCTGCGAAACATTTTTAATTCTATTGTCACAAAAGGCTTTATCCCTCCCCAATTCAAGGTGGCTCAAATCACCATGATACTCAAACCTGGAAAAACGGCAAAAGATGTTAAGTCATATAGACCAATTAGTCTTCTACCGGTTATGTCAAAGTTGTTGGAAAATTTATTTCTTACCAGATTAATGCCCATTGTCAATAGAAGGAGACTAATTCCGGAATATCAATTTGGTTTTAGAAAAAAGCACAGTACAATAGAGCAAGTACACAGAGTGGTTAATGTCATACATACAGCATTTGACAAAAAGAAGTACTGCACAGCAGCATTTCTGGACATATCCCAGGCATTTGATAAAGTTTGGCATAACGGCCTATTGTTTAAGCTTAAAAAGATGCTCCCAATTAATTACTATATTTTCTTAAAATCTTACCTCGAATCACGATATTTCTTTGTAAAACAGGGGGATGAAATGTCAACTTTGCAGCTAATTCAGGCTGGAGTGCCACAAGGCAGTGTCTTGGGACCAGTGTTATACTTACTCTTCACTAACGACTTGCCTACCACCGTTGGTACTGAGATTGGAACTTTTGCCGATGATACTGTGGTAATTGCTACAGACGAAAATCACCAGTTAGCATCCAACAAACTCCAGCGAGCGCTAGATAACATTTCCCAGTGGCTTAAAACCTGGAGAATAAAAGCAAATGAGACTAAGTCTTCACAAATAACTTTTACAATGAGAAGGAAAAATTGCCCACCGGTACGCCTTAACGATATTTTAATCCCTCAATCTACTCAAGTGAAATATTTAGGAATACACTTTGACACAAAACTAACTTGGAAGCACCATATTTTTACCAAAAGAAAAGCACTTGGCATCAGACTGCGGGAGCTCTACTGGATACTGAACAAAAGTTCAAAGCTTTCCGTGGAAAATAAACTTCTTATCTACAAAGCGATACTCAAACCAATCTGGACATATGGCATTGAACTCTGGGGAACTGCTGCATCTTCAAATATTGAGATTATCCAACGTTTTCAATCAAAAACCCTTAGATTAATCTTAGATGCTCCTAGATATATAACAAATGAATGTATATATCGCGATCTCAACGTTCCTGTA
>NW_024031533.1:0-17850 GCF_002237135.1 Teleopsis dalmanni
TCTTACTTTTTCTCTTGCATTCAGTGTAAATATGCAGAGTTCATGAGATTATGGTAATTTTGTTATTTTTATCATGAATAAAAACGACATAAAAAAGCAGTTAAAGATAGTGTAATAGAAAAACTTTACAATACCGAAGAGTACTAAACAGCAAGGATACATTGTGTGTTGAAAGAAGAAACAGGCCGGAGGAGAGCTTAAATTTGAAAAAGGATTTTATACAATTTTAACTTGAAAATACTACGTAATGTTTGATTGCTGCACATTTTTGTATGTTATATGTTGTATGCAATATAATGTAGTCGTAAGTGCAGTTTATTGCAAGATGGTGGGCGATAAAATTGCTACTTAACCTAAAATATATTTAAAATTGATTTTAGAAAATTTAATAAAATCAAATTATTAAAGTTCTTTTTTGAAAAAATGAAATTGAAACTTAAAATCAATGCACAACAAAACTATAAAGATGTAAAGTAATGTATCTTACTTAAATATAAAGTACTTAAATTTGTGTATAAAATAATTATGGAACACAACAACTAAAACAAAATATATTATATATATATATAATGTATATAAATTTTAACTTCTGCTTAAAACATATCCAAATCTTGTTGTTTGTTAACTACTCCTTAAGTAATAGACCTTTTTCAAAAATTGTTATGTTGGTACACCCTTTCTAGACATATGGTTCAAATTTGACCACCATCTACCTCAAGTGAATTTAGCGATTTTTACTATGGAAAATTCTTGTTATGCGCAATTTCTTGACCAAACACCACTGTCACCGCTGAACAAATCACTACCACTGTCATTGCTCAGGCACCATATTTGCCTGATCTGGCGCCGTGCGACTTTTTCCTGTTCCCGAAACTCAAATTGCACCTTCGAGATAAGCGTTTTGAATCGATTGAATCAGTAAAAGAGAATTCGCTGTAGGAACTAAAAGCCATACCTTCACGGACCTACGAAAAGTATATGGAAGATTGGGTTAAGCGTTGGCATATGTGTATCGCTCAGAAGGAGCATATTTTGAATGAGATAAAATAAATTTGAAATAAAGTTTAAATTTGTGTGTTTTATTTACAAAATCCGAGTACTTTTTGAGCAGAAGGTACATATGGGTTGTATATATTTGCTTCTTGCTTATCAGTTTTCTTTACTACACTTGCACCGTTGGTTGAGTCTCACAAAATCTCTTCCATTTTTAATTATATTATTCTTCTTATTTTTTATTATTATTTTTATTATTTAAATATAATTTTTTCCTCTTTTTTACTGCTTCTGAAACTTAATCCTTATATGTTAGTATTAACCATCAAGGAAATCATCTTTCGTCAAGTGTTACCTCCTGAACGCGTTTTAGAGTTTTCAACTGTCTTGTATTTTTAAAACATAACTGAATCATATCAATTGACTGCACTTCAAGTTATATTGAATATCAACTTTGATTTTCCCAGATTTTTTTACAATACTTCTTAAATACAATTTTTATGGCTATGACGTTTTTCCATAAAGACAATGCACGGGTGTAATTAATTAATGCGTAATTAATTATATTTAATGAATTTAACGAATACTTGCTTTCATCTACAATATTTTTCAGATTTAACAGCAACCCAGCAACCAAGAAGGAAGCAAGTTGTCTTCAAGGATTAATCGTGAATACAATCGCTTATTTTGAAGCAATCCTATTACTCAAACAGATTGGAAGTGTTGAAAGGTCTTTGGACAAAATTTTTGAATTGATTGAAGACAAAATTTGGAAATAATAAAAGTCAAAAAATTAAAAGTATTTTTTTTTGTTAGCAGTTTTGCGTTTTCTGCTTTAACTTGATCAAATATTTCCATATCTTACACTTCATGATCTATCATCTCATTTTTTTTAATATCTATTCACTTTCTACACCACTTTTTATCGTTGCAACAGGGCTTAGAAACTTGCTCTAGTCCCAGAGGGAGTCACTATAGGCCCGATGGTCGCCATGCCATGTCCCAAAGCAATAATAATAATAATAACGTTCTTTAGTTAAATATGTACCCGCATGCATATTGAAAAATTTCCTTTTTTCAAAAAAATCGTTCTTTATTTCTGAATGTTGGCGACCCTAAATAATTACATAAAATAAAAATTTTATAAACTATTTTTGATAGGTTTTTATAGAGCACTTATATCATAATGAAAAAGGATTCAGCGGTTTAGGAAATAGATGTGCTTATGATATAAACAACCAATAGAAAAAAGTACTTTCAGTATTTTTTAGAATTTTCATTTCTTCGTGTAACTTCCCCATTTTTTTCTACCGAAAAAACGTTATCGGAGCTAGAATGAACGTTTGTTATAAAAAATTAGTCAAATTAGACTAATATCAAGTACTGTGCATTTATTTGGTGGATAAAAATTTATTGTATTAAGGGAAAATGCGCCAGTAACTTAAAAGAATCTGATAAGATGCAATTAAGAAATTGTATCTAAATTAATTAAGAAATACAATTTCTATAAAGCATATGTTCCTTGAAATAGTAATAGTATTTATAAATAATAATGGCATTTTAAATTGAGATGCTTTAACTTAACGAGTAATAATATGAGTACAATGAAATCGTTCATACATTTTAATTTCATCAACAATTATGCATACATTTTGGTCATAAACGGTAATTGCTGCAAACTTATATGAATTTGGGCATTAAATAACAAATTCAAGTTTAATAAACTAAAAATTTATGGCTACTGTGCAGCAAAAACTTTGTTTCAATTACGAATATTATGCATTTTTATTGTGCCTCGCCTACTAAAATGCAACACGTGCATCATTAAAATACATTTTATCAAGCGCACTGTACTACACCACATTCAGATATATTGTAGAAAACGTGTACTGAACTGGTGGAAAACTTGTGAAAAATTTTAAAAAATCAAATAGTTTAAAAACTCAGAAGTACTTAAATCCTCAACGGTAAAGCTGCCAGCAAACAATGCAACAAATTGCTAAGGAGCAACTTCGTCGTAATTGTCTCAAGCAAAATTTCACAAAGCACGTGGAGGCGCGATGCAGTCCACAATATGCCCCAACGAGACAGAAAAGCCGTTGCCATCGTTAACGTTGCTAGTTGAAGAGCAACAGCCATTGCCATCATCGTCATTCCCCTACAAAAACCCACAAACCTTCATATCCACATTTATGCATCTATGTATAATGGTACAGCATTAAAGCAGTGTCAACTTCAGTACTTAAATGAACAAAGGTGCATGGTGTCAGTGCCACCATTATGGATACTTTTGGTGCTATATGTGGAGCAAACAGCATATACTGATGTATATAGAGATGCAAATATATAGATATATACGTTTGACACTCATTGTGTGGGTTCGCAAATTTGTTGCTACATAGTTAGGTTTGCCTGACAAAACTTCGTTGGTTGGCAATGAGTTGCGCGCATGAGGGTTGGCTGCCTCGTTGTCTTGCAGTTCTGAAGTTGAAGTGGAAGTAAAAGTTCTGAAAAGGTTTATTACTTGACATCACAAAAGTAAAGGATTTTTAACGTTTTGTATTCGCCCACTAGCAACAATTAACGACATTCATGACATTCCCGACATAAACGGAAGTTTAGTCTCTGAATTCGCTTGAATTGTAAAACTCAAGCAATAATTCGCATAGAATTTTAATTGAATCAAAAGTTTTAGAGAAAATCTGTTAATTTGTTTTGAGCTAACGCCAACACATGCATTTATTGAGTTAGTATACTGCAAATTTTATCTGAACAGTTACAAAGACAATTTGAATTAAGTTAACTTAGAGCAGCGGAAAGTTATTTTTATTGACGCTCGATATTTGATTATAGACAAATCGACATCGTGCAAATATTTGTTATATTGAATATAGTTAAAACAGAACTATAGAGAATGAGATTTTGAATGATAAAAGAATTAAATGTGGTTCGGAAAAAAAAAAAATATATATATATAGACGTCATGATGGCATGCTATTAACAAAGTTTCATCAGCTTTTTTAGCATTTAATATTGTAAAACAAAAAATTTTAAAAATTAAAATGCGCTTAGAGTGACAGAATGATATCTATTATGAAGTAGACGTCATCAGTAGTACACTGTTTCCGGTGCTTAAATCGCAAGTTAGATAAGAGCGACTTATAAATATAGTTCACTAGTTAACTTCAATATAAACAATGAGTACAACTTGACACTGAAGTAAATATGACAACTTATTATAGTTAAGCTCTTCAATATACCTGAACGGCATAACTAACTAAATGATGTGATAGACACCTTATAGCTATAGTGGGCGATCTACGAGCTCTTGAAAGGCAGTACGCAAAGCTATGTTTGTCTTATCAATTCAAGTTATCTCAAAACTCCATGTGGCACATATGAATACTCACCTATATATTCGTTAAGTAATAAGCCAATAGTACTTACAGCGAGACTCATCTCCAGAACTTAAAATCAAAATTGTGCACAGATGTTTAAATCCTTTACGTAGAATCAACCGTCAATGAAACAATTTAAGTAGGTTCAAACACCGGCACTAGAGAAAAAAATTCAAGCAAGTGAAAAAACCTGTGGAGAAATTAAAAGACTGGCAAGAAATCATGAGAGTTGGAAAAAATCGTTATGACCCAAAGAAGAAATCATAAAGATTATGATTTATGCATCTACACCAAAAATGTCCTAATCATTTGGATATTAATGGAAAGCAGAAAAACCTTTGGAAAAAAAAACGCTGGCAGAAACATTGACAATTGATTTATAAAGATTAGATTTATGCATCTGCGCCAAAAAAATTCTAATCATTTGGATACTAATGGAAAATGCTATTCATAGTTGTTGGAAGCCCCTAACAATTCTAAGGGGCACCATTCAAATAATAGACAAAATAACTCTAAAAAAGCTAATTGTAATACTTACTAAAGGAGCAATGCAAATAGATGTCAATGTAAATGCAGTTTTGTGGTCAACAATAGGCTTTTAAACTCAGTCAAGGTTTATAAAAGAAATCTAGAAGTCTATACGTATCAAAAAGATTTACTTTAACATTACTTTATTTTACGTTCTTTTTTAATTTAAAATAGAATAATTTTTATAGAATAGTTAACTTTAAGTTCACTATCAAGTAGCAAGACCTTAATGAATAAGGTTAACATTCGTTTATACAACGTTGTAAATATATTCACTTTTAGGGATGGCAACAATACTATCGCGGTTAATATATTGTTAATATAGGTCAACAATAAGAATAAATTGGTAGGCTTTAAAAGAACATATTCGAAAAAAGAAGCTAAGAAACACCTAGAAACAAATAGAATTTATTTCACTCTAGCAGAGATAAACAATTCTCATTCTGCTAAAGAACCGGTGTTTCTATGTACTAAACATAGTCCTAAATGTTTAATGTAAACTTTATAAATAAATGATAGACTGTACTGACTGTGAAAAAAGAAAACGCAGATACTAAGCTTCTTATATTTTTTTCCCCGTAATAGACAAATGTTGTGTATTAGGGTATAAGATAATGGTAATATAAATTCAGTATAAAATTACATAAAATTTATTTTCCAATTTATTTAAACCCAATAATCCGATTCAACTGTAAACACTCCAACTTAAATCCGAGCAAACAAATAACAAAATTTTATACCTAAACTGTTTCCCCACTCAAACCATTACCAAAAATCTTTCGATTTTGTTAAAGTGCACTGCCAATCATGTTTAAATATTCCATTTGGTTAACACTCTTTGCTGCTACCTTTCGAAATTAATTAAAATTCTGACGTGTTTTTCTGTCAACCATTAAAACACAACTAATCCTTTGAGTTTGGTCCTCGTAGTATGCGACTAGCAACCGAGACGGTAACATATTTTCCCAAACGATAATTGATAAGTTAAATATTTTATTTTGTGAAGGTAAATGTGCATAGAAATCGATACAATTTCACTCGTAAATACCAAAATTTTCATAAAAGGTTAGTTTGGGTTTACACGTATGGTTAGAATGGGTAAGACGACGTGTGGTGGCAGGCAGCGTCTCTTGGACGGAACACTTTCTACATGTAAACCCAGTAATTAAAAGCTAACAAAGGCGTACATAAAAATAAATAAACTTACCACGTTTCACTTGAAGTTCATTATCACCAGCAACATTTTCATCATCTGCACTAACAGCAACAGCTACAGCTACAGCAACACCGACATCATTATCATCATTTTCATTGCTATCGTTGGCAGTATTAAGCGTATTAACTGTTGTTGTTGCTAATGCAAACGCTGACAGCATAGCCAGCGATTCACCATGACACTGATTCGGTAATAATTTCGTGGTGGTAGTGGATGCGATTTTGTAATTATTGCAGTTTTTGTTGTTATTTTTATTGCTAACTATTTGATTTTGTTTTTGCTGTTGCTGTTGCTTAGTTGCAGTTTCACTAATGCAAACAGTTGCATTCGGAGCAACTGGCAGCACATCTTCATATTGTAAAGCATCCAACTTGGAATTTGCTGATGGATTTTCATTGCATTCATCAATGTAGGGCTTATCAGCAATGCTAGTAACAGCAGCAATAATATCATCGTTACTGGCTGCAGCAGCAGGAGCAAGAGCAGTTTGTGTGGTATCAATATTGTTGTTATTATTGTTGTTGCTCTTGCCGGTATCATTAATAAAAGTTTCCATATTGTTATCATTATTTGGATTTGTATCGGTTTTACGAGTATTACTGGTAGTGTTGACGATGTTTATGTTGTCCGTTGCGGTTTTGGCTGCCACTGCATTTAATGAACTCGACACTAGTTCGGATTCATGTTGTAATTTTGCTAATAATGCCGCTTGTGTCAACGATACATCGTTAGAATTCACATTTCGATTTAAAATTTTGACTGCTGGCACTTCAGCAGTGCTAACTTGCATTACTGAGTTTTGTGAGTGTCGCTGTTGTTGTTGTTGTTGTTGCTGTTGCTGCTGTTGTAATAATTTTTGTTGGCCACGTTTTCTATTATAATATTCATAGTTGGATGTCGACTTTATGTTCGTTATTTGTATTTTGTTGCTTTCTGCATCATCAAAGTCCTGCATAATGTAGAGCTCTTCACTACCACCGTTGGCAGCAGTAGGATCACTCGCAGCAACATCTTCATCAGTTTCAGTTTCAGCTTCATCTACTTCATTTTCATCTTTGCCATATACAGTGGTATTATACTGTTGTTGTTGAATTTGTTGTATTTCTTCAAAGTCTTCATCGCTATCGCATAGCTTTTCAGCATTGCTGACATGGCTGTCAACAGCATGGATTACGTTATCCTCCACCATAAACTGCACCTTTTTACGCGTTTGCGGTAAAGGTATGTAAAATTGTGCTGTAGCCATTGGCGTTGTTACCACAATGGTGTTGCCGTCTTTACTGTTGCTGCGTTGTTGGTTAGGAGTTGCTGCTGCAGCATATGCATCCACATTGCTCGCTGTCGTTGCTACCAAATCTGCATGTGCTTCTGCAGTACCAGCATCATTACTGTCTGTTGTTTTCGATGCCGGACGCTTTAGTATAGATTTGATATTTTGGGTTGGAGTAACTGTCAGCACTGTAACGCTTTCATCCGCAGTATAAGTGGTTCTCATTACTGTGGCGTTTGTTGCCACATTTTTCGATTTTTCCACTTCACTGTCGGCGCTTTCATTAGATTCTTGTTTCTTGATACGTGGTGGTCGCTTCGGTTGCGATTCATTGGCTGCCTGCACTGGCAAAGCATTCGTTATGGTTTTGGTATTTGTTTTATAATTAACGGAATTATTTTCACTGTTCGGGCGTGCATCTTTCGTTGCCTTTGCAGCTTGAAGCTCTTCGCTAATAATGATGTCCTCATAGCTACGTCCGTTTTCGCTTTGCCTAATTAACGATTTTTTGGAGGTTTTATTATCGCCCAAACTAATGCGTTTACCCGCAATCGCTTGCACATTCGTGTAGTTAAGTTTGTTGCTGGCAGCATTTAAATTTGTTGCTGTTTTTGTTGTTGCCGTTGGCAACTGCTGTTCAGCTGCAACATTTGTTGTATGTGTTGCATTATCATTAGTTTTGTGTTCATTATGTCGCGTTGTTGTTGCACTTTTCGTCGTTTTTGCAGTTGTTGTTAATTTTGTTATTTCATGCACGTTTTTCTTGCGCGTATTGTTATTGGCGCCAGTGGCAAATGGTGGTTCATCCTCATTAAGAGCAGCATCTTCCACGTTAAAATCATCATTGGGTGGCATAAACTCATTTTGGGATATTCCTATAATCTTTTCTTTAGTAGGAGTCCCCTTTGTAGGAGTGGTTACAGGTGTGGATGAGGCACTTATGTTTGGAGAGTTTACTTTTTGATTGCTAGTTACAGTTTGAATGGATTTGATTGAGATCAAGTCATAAGGATTGACATTACAGCGTAGTATTGAGCGCCGCATGTGGCTACTTGTAGGAGATTCAGTAACTTGTAAGGAGGCATCAACGTCTTCTTCCAGCCAACAATCCGTTAAATCCTGTGTGCTTACTGGATCATGTTTAGTTTGTTTAACAGGATTTCGAGTGCGACTGCGGCCACGTGTAGGACTTGCACTTTTTCCGCGATTGCGCGATTTATCTTTAGAACTGCTGCTACCACCACTAGCGCCTGGTTCGGGCGAAAGCAAACGTGTGCGACGCATTAAGTCATATGGGTCTTTTTGTGGATCGAGTATAGTTGGACGGGCTTTCTTTGTAGTACTAACTACTCGCATTGTAGCTGCACCACTACCGCGAAATTTAACCGCTGGTACGACACCAGTACTACTTTGCAAGCGCACTGTGCCACCGATATTGGCAAGCGGCAAACGTGAACCTTTACATTTCTTGCAAATACTTGCTTTCTTCACATCACGCTTGGTGCCGTTTAGGTATTCCGGACAGGAACATATAACCACCGCTAAAGCTTCTGCAGTAGCTAGCGGGTGAGTGGCGAAGATTGCGGCTGCATGTGGATGCGGATAGTTTGGTGCCTGATGATACTGGTATGGACGCGCTGGTATGCCACGTACTGTACCATAAATCCATGGTTCGGCATACTTCATAGAACGTGATAGCGCACTAGGCAGATATTCATAAGCTACACCCCCCGCGCCATTACCGTTGTGATAGTCATTTAGCTGCTGCAATTGTAGTGTTGGTAAATGCATTGCTGCTAATGTTGTTTGATACTCTGCCTTATGGTTGCTATTGTTGTGTGCATTATTTGCGATGGCAGCTGCTGTAGATGCTGTTGTTGTTACCGGCAAGGCTGTTGTATATGGTTTTTCAGTTTTCGTAATTTTGAGCCGCTGACTCCAGGTTTTCTTTGATTTGTCGTACATCGGCGAAAGCTAAAAAAAAATTATTATTTAGAAATTTCATAGATAAAAAAAGTGAAGCAATAAACTATAAATGTAAATGTAAAGAAGTCTGTTGTGCTCTTGATGTTGAATTTGTTACATTTATGCCATAATAATTTCTCGTGTCGAAAGGTGCTGCACGCGAATTAACAATTTAGCATCATCAAGGTATTGCTAAGGTATCGACATCGCACCGTTGGCATTAAAAGAGAAAGGCTTAGAGATGGAAAATTGAAATTGTGCTGCTTTGAACCCGGGCAACCATCTTACCTTTTTCTTATTGCGTACATAATCTCAATTTATATTGTGATTTTTTGCTCATGCGCTGCATTGAAGGGCAAAATCTGAAAAGAAAAGAAAATTTTGTTAGAAAATACTGTTTGCCTTTATTTCTTTTAATTTAATTTAAAACTACTGTTTTTTTACACTTCCACAAGAAAGTAATTGAAGTGTACGCTTTCAAGGAAAGCAATAATAAAAATTGAAATTATTTTCGGTTCACGAGTTAGTAGAAGAGAATAACGGAAACTATTTGATTATAAAATTTCAACAACGTTTTATATTCATTTAATTTGAAAATATAGAAATTCATTTGATTATGCGTTCAGAATATATTTTAGGGTTAGATGTTAATAAAGAAAAAAAAACTAATACTAAAAATGTAAATAGCTACTATCACATTTTAGAAATAACCGTTCTGCTACAGTAGTTATCAGGAATGAATAGGAAGCTAAGAAATTAGTAGAATCGTTCACTTATATATTTAAATATAAATCAAAACACCAATTAGATTTGGTCTCCTACAAAATAATCATAAAACATTATCTGAATACTGATGAAAAGCGGATTAAAAGAGTTCCTTAACTGAAGATGTATAGTATAAGTATAGTTACTAAATGCAATGCTTTATACATAAATTTTTACTTAGTGGAACAAACTGGAATCCAACCTAACTATCATGAGTGAATCACTTGACGCGTGCTAAGGATCAGTCTGCTTGAGGTTTCGAAGTAGCCTAACTGTTATCAGATCCCCTTAGGCACCAGGTCATATCCAACAGTATATTTGGTATTACTATGTTCGACCAACTTAATTTCAATTGTACATGTAAAATATCAACAGAAAATAAGAAAGACACCTGTGACCACCGAAGCGTTGACTGGAGGTTTTCGAGTAGAGAGTTTGCTTCCGAGTAAATAAATTAGTACATTTCGTTTAGTATAAGTACCAAGTTTTAAGTTAAGACATGAGACTCAATTTGAATAATTTAAAAACAACAAAGCAAATATCATTTATATCGGTATTGCAATAATTTATATATGAGTAAGACTATCTTCCGAATGAACAGACTGAACTACCTTACTTCGGACTAAGATTAACAGATACCACTGGTAAAAATTAAATCCAAATAATGATTATGGGCGTTGTTATCAAATAGTTATATATATATATTTAAAATAATAGGTCTTTGTGAATTGCAATAACGAAAATGCTATCTAAGTGTGTTATATAGGACGAAATTATTTTTATTATTTATTTATTTTTTTTTTAATTTTATTTATTTATTTTTTTTTTATTTTATTTATTTATTTTTTTTTAATTTTATTTATTTAATTTTTTTTAATTTTATTTATTTATTTTTTTTTAATTTTAAAGTAGCACCTGGCTCGGACGCTACTTAGTTCTACCTTAATAAATGAACTAACTTCATTTATTTATTTTAATACCTTTAATATATAAAGGTAGTTTATAGAAATAAATACATTGTTATCACATTAATCTACTGTAAAGAGTGGAAACGATGTTTTCTTTTTATCTATTTTTTCCAATTATTTTTTTTGTTTTAGGAATTGAAAAAAATCAAAATATAATATTAAAAGTCATTCTAATTACATATTCAAAACAATATTGAAGCATTTTGAATGTCACTAAAATTTTATCAAGATATTTTAACAGTAATTTTGAAAATTTGGGACCTTTCTCTAGTGAATCGAAGAAACAACTTTCAACTCATAAAAAACTATGAAAAAGTTTAAATTATATCTCCAAGGAAATCATGTTTTTTGTAAGTATGTTTGCAATAAATAAATGCCAAAATGAGAAAAAAGCAACAAAAACATGAATAAACTAACAGAACGAAAGCTCAGTGCACTGACATGATAACAGCAACAATTTATTATAACTAAAAATGTTAGCCTAAGGTACCTTACGGGTGTAGGTCAGAAAAAAATTCGAAAAAGGAAATTTGACATGTTGTACCATTTTTCAACACCTTAACATATAATAAACGTAACCACAAATATAACCTATATTACCAACAAAAGCTACAACAACTACTACAGTTCTACAACAGAGTTCCCGAAAATGCTGGCTAAGGAAAAATAAGATTTATCAGGCGTGGTCGCTGTAGAAATTGTCAACATTTATCAACATTTTTCAAAAGTGTTATAAAGTTCAAGAAATGTACAACACAACCAACATCAGCAGCTGCATCAACAACAAAATCACTTACAACATGACTACCTCCGAAAAAACAGCAACAACAATAATAATTCAAAAATACTGTTGCCGTACAACAGCAACAAATATAACAACAACAAAACAAGAGAAAACAGCAATAATGTAAACACTTAAAAAACGCTGCGTATCCTGCATTTTGATTAATATCCGCACAGCAGCAACAACCGCAGAACCACAATAGCGCCCACTAGCGGACAACACCTAAAATTAAGTACGAAAAGCATTTAGGAAATGTATGTGAAATAAATAAAAAAGAAATATACTAAAATATAACTAAATAGAATGAACGGAACGTGGTACACCACTTCACAATTTTTCCTCAGTGACTCAGAGAAATTCTTCAAGCAGCAAACAACCGTACAAAGAACCACAGAATGGAGAAGAGCAAAAGAAAAATTCTAAACAAATTTTTTAGAAAGTAATTCTAGATTGGGTTAAAGGCCACTGAATCTCTAGCCAAAATACTTCAACGTTAAATGACAGCACCTACCAACGCACACAAAGGAGTTGTTGAGGATATGCCGGTAACTTGCAGTAAAATAAAAAATGAAGTAATATTTTATATTTCCGCACTAAAAACTTTCATTCTTAAGGTGTGGAGGTTAAGGACCTTTATTTTGTTAAGAGTTGAATTGACAAAAGATTATTCATTTAGTAGCACTGAATTATGAAGAGTTTTCTAAGGAAGCGAAATTGAAGGATATATTAATTATGAAATTTAGTGGACAGTATATGCTAGAAAAGAGGGACAAGTCCCAAGGAGCGAATGCACAACGACGTGCCAAGTCGTATTTAACCTAGAAAATGCTAGTCAATGCAATTCTTGCCGTACTTAATACAATTTATAACATAGTATAGCCTCAATGTAGCACCCCAGAAAAATTAACTAGTGCTTGCTGGGTTATGCAGTAATAGTCCCTACAGCAAGTTTTCAGTACTTTAAGTTTAGGTTGAGCACAGCATTTGGCTGATTTGGTAAAACCAACCACCAATAATAAACGTAAAAAGGTATCTGGACAGGCTACAACAACAACGTAAAGAAGTTCCGGAAATGGATCCAGAAAACTAACGAACTCCGCATATGAAATAAGGATTCGATTTATGAATATGTACCTGAAATGCACGAACCATTTATAGGAAAAGTGATACTATCCAATTAACAAAACCTCTCGATAATTATAAAGCTGACGTCACTCTCAAAGCACAAAATGTATTCTATACAGCCGCGATGCAAATAGGTGTACAATTTAGATAAGGGTTTGTGATTAGCAAGAGTTTAGCGGTTTACACTAGTTAGTGAAAGCTGGCTAATAAGGATTTGTGGTACTTCTATTTTACCACTTTTTTATTAATTAAGACACTTCTACATATATGTTGCAAATGTTTATTGTTTTGCAATTATTTATTGTTTTACAAGTAATTATGTGTGTTTACATCACACCAGATGGCGTTGCGCTGGTTAATGCGTTCGCCATACCACTTTAATTTGCACGCACAGATAAAGACATAACAAAAAGACTTCTCCTAAGGTACTTTCTAAACGAGAATCGAAAGAAATCTATGACCCGCACATGATGTTCAAATTTTTTTTGATCAAGGATTTTAACGTTTAGGTAAACAAAAATAGTTCTTATTAGTCTAATGGTCAACCATTTAGACTCCATTTATCTAACTCAAAACATGATTTAAGATTGACTGATTTCGTTAAGACGCGAAACATCGTAGCATGATTTTCGCATCAATTACAAGGTCTACACATCGAATCGTACCCAAAGGCTGTTGGAGGATATTAGAAGACGGTCTTAACCTGAATATAGTTTGAATAGAAGTTTCAAAAAAACTTTAAAATTTTCGTAAAAATAATTTTCAATAAGAATGAAACATATGGCGGTGCGATGCAATAGCTAAACTCAAATGTGTTTGTGCTTATATAAATTTATAAGTTAAGAATATAAAAATTAACCAATAACTTTTTGATTATTTGCAATGTGACCGAAATTTTGTCGTTATTTTTATTTAGTTTCTTTTTGTGTTGTTCGGCATAACTAAACTTAGGACTTAGCAGTTTCTGATGGAATGTATACTTCTTTCCAAACTGTTTGAAAAAGTTTCTTCCCGAACAGTTTTGGGGCACTTGTGGTATTGGCAAACACTTCAAACTATTGAACGTGTTTGTACTATCAAAATCAAATACAAGGAATTCAAATAGAATAGGACGTATAATATAAAAAATCTTTTATTTAAGAGAAGTATTTAATTAATTTTATTTATAATAAATGTGTTGTAATAAATAATTATAGCATAAATTTTTGGTACATTGCAAAATTTAGTACATTAAGTGCAGGAAATCATTTTTAAGACCTAAATTATATGAGATACAGTTCCTAAATAATGCTCAGCATAGTCTGCTAGATAATATAAGAATCAACGGGGTACTAGCTCCCACTTGAGCAGAGCACTGCGACCATGATTGATCTTTTGTGCTACAACAGACCCTAACCGAGCAGAAGACATTCTACCTCCCGAATGAAGGCTAAAATGTCTGCCGTTGAGGACCTCCTAATGTCGGAGGGTGAGAGTAGTTCCCGACCTAGTGACCTTCTTCTGGCCCAGATCAAAGCTGGGCAATCACATAGAATGTGGCTGGATGTCTCCTCTACTTCTAAGCAGAGTCTACACTCTATATCTTCGGACAGACCCATTTTGTTGAGGTGGTAACGTAGCCCGGGTGACCCGTTAGATATCCCACAAGCAATCTTAACTTTGTTCTGCTGAAGAAGGATACTTTATTACAACTATAGGGGTAAACCAGCTCTTTAGCCTGACGGTTACCTCGACTGTCGCGCCAGTAGCGACTTCTCTCGGTTGAAATCCAATTATTGATTAGAGGCCTAGTTGTAGACCAGCTTAATCCAGAATAAGGCTCTGGTCCACAGAATTGAGTGACAGATCCTGCCCGTGCAAAACTGTCGGCCGACTCATTACCACTGATTCCTGTGTGACCAGGCATCCAACAAAGCGTCACTTTATTATTGCTTGCCAGCTGTGTGTCATAGTTGTCTAATAGAAGCTTTGAGAAAAACTTCCAGGAGCTTAATGCTTTGATTGCTGCTTGACTATCTGAATAAATACAGGTTCGGGCGCCTTTCAACCCATTGTTAATGTTGATACGAGCGCAGACCTCAATAGCGTGAACCTCTTGGAAGACAGAGGGCCATATACCCAACGCGAGCGAGATTCTGATGTTAGGACCAAATATTCCAGCACTAACTCCCTCATTGATTTTTGAACCATTAGTGTACCACGTTATCACTTTTAGTTCGAATCCGGGAGTGGCATTTTCCCAGTCCAATCGATCGGGAATGAGGACTGCATACTCTGCTAGTAAAATACAAAAATTTTTAATTCACGGAAAAATGCGTAAGTACATACATAACTTTGAATCTAACATTACTAGACAAGTCAATAATCTATACAAGTAAGATAATCACATAAGCTAATACAGGCGATGCGCGTGATATAGCTGTGCAATGCAACTCATGATACTAGAATCGATATTTCTAACTCGATACCGGATACTTTTGCTCTCGGTATCGGACATTTCTGTCCTCGATACCAAGTACTTCTGTACTTGATATCGGGTAATTTTATACTTGATACCGAATAATTTTGTAGTCGGCACCTGATAATTTTGTACTCGGCACAGGGTAATTTTGTGCTTGGCACCAGATACTTTTGTATTCGACACCAATTCGACTTTGAACCAATTCTACAGCTAGCTACTGGAAATTGTGCGCTTATCCTCTAAATCACTACTAACTTTTCAAGTAATTCATGATTCGCTCTAATTTTATTACATATAACATTCAAAATATTCCACACATGATTTAATATAAAGCATGTAAACATTTATATATAAAATAATTAATATTTATATAACGAAATTAAATAATATGTTTTCAAAGACAATAAGTAATACTTATATAAAAATAAATATTTCACATGTATATAAAGAAAATACATAAATAAAATAAATTCATTGTCATACTTAATCAATAAAAAATACATCTTCAATTTAAAATTCATTACTTCTTTACTTAAATAAAATTATAAGTATGAATAAAAATATATAATTTACTAAATTTTTACTTGAAAGCGTTTCCGTACTCATTCTAATTTCAATATTATTCTAATTTTTAATACTACTTGACTTTTACTTGAAAACTGCGGGAACAGACCTTTAATATGATTAGAAGGCATATAACATATCAACTGATATCTCAAAATCATCATAATATGTTTTATAAAGTCTTTTTTTTTTACTGGTACAATCAAGGAGTAAAGTTATTTAGTGAAACAAACTCTTATATTTAAAATACACAAGAAAATAATTAGTGAATAATGTATGTAAATTTATTTTGAAAAATATATCTTGCTTCCAATCCTTCATCACCTAACCTGTTTACAAAGAAGAGCAAAAGGTTCACAAAATGATAATTAGATTTTAAGAGTATAACAAAGTATCTCGAATGACCTCTCAGCAGGTCAGTGTAACAATAAAGAAGCAACAAGTTTCTTAATTATTTCAAGTTGTTAATTAGGCATTTAATGATATTATTCTTTTTGTTATTTAACTTTAAAATAATAATAAAAAAAAAGCACAAAAAAATTTCTTTCATTTAAAAATTGTTAATTACAAAATAGCGATTATATCTAACCACAGCACAGTTGTAAGGCTATGGTTTAAGTAGTCGTAAAGAAAAACTAAAATTTTGTTAAATTCAGAGTTGTTTATTGTTACTTCGGTCATAGAGCCCCTACTCCTATTTTGCTCTAGTATAATTTGTAGTGCGGCATAAATACCACAGCCATTGCAAACGGCAAAAGCCTTTGATAATTTAGGAAAAGTTTGAACAAATAAAGCAAAAGCCATAGACAAGACAAAGAGAAAACTTTGATTGTTTTTCAAGAGCTGGCCATAACCGAAAACTGGAGGAAAAGTGCAGGGAAGTGAAGAGGAAATGGAAGCACATATTCCTTATAATTACAGCAAAGGATTTCTGCCGTCATTTGCCTCATTATGATCAGCAGCAAGTTTAATAAAGTTTAAATTTTTCACATGCCACACAAGGGCAAAGTACTTGCAAAATTCATGGAGCAGTGCGTGGATATTTGGTCTTACATCCTTTATCTTGGCTTTGTTAAAACATGAAATCCTTTTTCCATTGCTTGTGCTTTTGGTTGGCTTATAGTTTGAATTGCCGCTTGCATAGTTTCCACTAATGAGTTTGCATAAACCAATTTCTTGCGCTGCAAATATACTTATGATATACTCTTACTTCAGTGATGTACTAATAACTTTTCAAAAGTTATTAGTAGAATGGAAAGATAGTATTGTATAATGAATATAATTATAATTATGATTTATAAAATGGAGAATATTTTATTGAAAACAATGAGGTTTTTATTTTTTGGAGAGTACATACTCGTAATAAAAATCATAATTTATATAGATCAAAGTATATGTATATACATATATAAGTGCAATAGCAGGTGGATATCAACAATAGGTATAGATGGATTATGTTTTTTCTTTAAATAGAAAAAAGTGGCAAATAGTTATCAACTACAAATACGTTCCTATAATTATAATTTTTCGCAGATCATAAACCCATTTTGCTTTCTGCTAAGTATTCATTACCTTGGAAATATTTTTTTTATTTAGTTGTTTGTATATCATTTTTTTTTTGATACGTTGCCCAACCCCGCTCTAACAATTCTTAAGTCTACCTCAGGACGCTCAGGAAGATATGCTAATCTACGGTCCGTCATCAGTTAGTAGATAAATAAATGTTAATGATTCTAGTATAGTAAACGTTTAGTGTGGGGCAGGGATAAGCCCCCCAGCCACAAAAGAGTAAAAGTGCGCAATAGCACTAACT
>NW_024031534.1:0-17849 GCF_002237135.1 Teleopsis dalmanni
ATCTGTTATATCGAAGCAATAGTGTTACTAAAAATCTCATCAAAAATGTCGAATGCACAAATCACGACAGGATAATTGTCACATATTCTTGAATTGTAGTTAGCAGATCCTTCGTATGTTAAACCAAAGGAGATTCAACTGTTAATCGGGTCGGACGTGTTACCAGAAGTGTTTAAAGAAGGTTTAATTAAACCTTCTCCAATGGCTCAAAAACACACTCTCCAATGGCTCAAAACACACTATTTGGATGGATATTATCACGACCTTTAGATGTAAAGCGTACAATCACAAACAAAATAACGTTATGACCCATGGTTTGCGGCAACAGCGACGAGTATTTAAAACGGTTTTGAGAAATAGAGGAAATTCCAAATGCAGACTTAAAAACAGTAGAAGATAGGCGTTGTGAGCGGCATTATTTTTTTGCTTCCCTTTGTTATACAACTGCCAAGATTTAGCATTTAGTATACATTTTTATATAATGGAACTTCAAGTAATAATTCAAAAACAAGATTAAGAATTACATGAGTGAAGTATTAATAGTGGATAAAAAGAAAAAGAAAACTATTTTTTAAATTATATAAACTAAATATTATAAAATAATTAAAATTAATGGATAGATGATATAATAAATGAGTCAATTAAATAGACTGCTATGAATTTACTATGAATATATTAGTTAGTTTGCTAGTTCTGATGGAAATAAGCGTTTCAATCTTCTGTTATGTGTGGCTTCGTCATTAGGTAGCTGCCTCATTGTTTTGGGTTAGGATGGAAAAGTAATCCGTCTGTGTGCTTTTTACTATTTTTTCGGATAACGTCTGCAACGAAGGGTATCTTTAAATCGCGATGAATGTCATAGTTTGAGATGTACCATTCAGCGTTGATGATAGTCCTTAGTATTTTTTATTGTAGTCTTTGCAGTATTTGAATGTTGGATTTACATGCTGTGCCCCATATTTCGGCTCCATATTTCCATATTGGAGCGATTACTGTTTTATATACTAGAAGTTTATTTTCCACTGTTAGTTTTGATTTCGAGCAGAGTAGCCAGTACAATTTTCCAAAGCGACATTTAATTTTATTGCTTTTTGCTTTAATATGGTCTTTCCAAGTTAATCTGCTATCTATAGTAATGCCAAGGTAATTTGCCTGTTAGTGTAATGAACCCTTTTGGTTCGTTTAAAGCTGGGGTTGAACTCAGCCGTCCCCAAGGTCCACACAAGAAATTTATTTAGTGAGACCCCGTCACTTCTGATTGCTCTTAATTACAGATACCTAGGTTCGAATACCAATCGGAATCACAGACACAAAGGAATCACTTGACTGAAATAGACACGATATAATACCAGCACGCGTGACTGTTAAAGCTACGTGAGTGGTATTACAGGTCGCTGATCACACGCCCTTCCCTGTTCACTGTTAAAGCGCCCAGGGGCCGGAGACGTTAGGTGACTATTAAAGCTACCTATCGTTTCCGACACTATGGTATAGACACACGTGACTATTAAGGCTACGTGAGTTATACCCCGTACAACCGAGATTCAGTTACTGTTGAAGCCCTGAATCTTTCTTACCTGTGTCTCTCACTTGTGTCGTTGTGCTGGATTCCCACCTTGATTTTACACCGATCAGGAGAAGCTAGTTTGTGTTGAACTCTATCAAAGCGGTAGTTATACCTATGAGCCCGCTATTATACCTGTTTTGCTTTTATTTTAATAAAACACTTTTTTTTTTTTTCAATTTATTCGCTCGTTTAGTTTTTTTATTTTATTCATTAAATTTATTAATATTCATTTTATTATCAAATAAATAGCTAAATATAAATTTAGTTTTATTTTATTTTTTTTTTTTAAATTAAGTACTCTTTACTCTACTTTAAGTCTTTACAATTTATCAAAAAGAGTTTTAAATTTTTTTAAATTTATGTAATAACACATTTACTAATGTAATCCGTTTATCTTACTTGAAAATAATTTTTACATATAAAATTACAATTTATACGTACTCGCAATTTATCAATAAGAGTTTTAAATTTTATATATTAACACATTTACTAGTTTAATCAGTTTGTCTTTCTTAAAACAATCTTTTCGTGCAAAATTTTAATTTATGCGTACTCACAATTTATCAACAAGAGTTTTAAAAATTCAATTTCGATTGTTACAACTCTACTGGTTCAAATAATTTAATTTTTAATTTTTAAATAATTCTTTTGTTTATAGATACGATTTTACACTATTTCTGAGACTATTTAATTGTTTTTGAAAATATCACCGCCGTCTTAGTTAAATAAATTCCGCTGCTGCTAACGCCAGGAGTTTTCCTTTTCACGACCGCACATAACCAGACAAGAGACCTTCTTCCAAGTGTACGCAACTTTTATACCGTCAACGATCAACGGTGCCAGCTGTAGGTACGCTAAAGTTCAACGACCGTTGATCGAAGCTCGTGAACTGATCCCTCTGCAATGCACCAGCGAAAATCTAGCTTTAGGGCGAATTCTACTTTTCCCTCTCATGTGGAAGCTGGAACTTGTTCTTTCTTTAAGCTTCGCCCTAGTTCTACACCTTTTCCACAAAAGCTTTCTTCGTTTGACAGCTCGTGTTGTTTTGTTTTGATTTTGTTCTATTTTTTTACAATGTGGTTTCTTTTTAAAATAAATTACAATTTAATTAAATAATTATAATTATAATAAATAATATATTTATCAATCTAAATAAAAAATAGTGTGTGGTAAAATATGACTATCACTTCCAGTGTTGGAGTTCTGTTGTTGCGGGGTGGCCCGTTGTGTTTTTGGTGTGCCGTGTATCGCGGGAGGCTGCGGTGAGTTGGTTAAGTTAATGTGGTTATCCGTACTTAACAAATTTTATTTTGTTTGTCAAGGTGCATCCATTGCATCGGCAATGATAGTAATGAAGTATACTGACCAAACTTTACCAAAAGTAACTTACTTTATGCAATTATAAGCAGAAGTTATAAGCAACAAACATGAAGATGTACTGGCAAAATATAGTGCTATATCAGCTCAAGGTATTCTGGATATTGGAGCTTTGTTGTTGGGCTGCGGAACCCACGATGTTGTAACGATCAAATTTTTGGTTGACAAAATTTTGGCCGTTACACTCCCTCCTTTCTTTCGGGAAACGTGATTTGCCCTGAACCATTACCTGCCAGCGTGACTTCTGTGACGTTGCTTTGGACTCTTATATATTTTATAGAAGTCGTGTTGCTCTTTGATGTGGTGATTGTCTTGTTGAAATACACTTCGCTGTTTCACTTGTTGCTGTCGATTTTGAATACTAAGTGGATTTTGCGATGTCTGATACTCATAACATACTCCTACTTGTTTTAGAAGACGGATTGGATTTTCCTTTAGGTGAGTAGGACTATTTTCCTTTTGCTGTGGTAGTTGTGTTAATGGTAATGATTGGGTAAGACTAAGTATTTCATCATATATTTGACCTTTTGTCGAATTCGTTTTGATAATTTTATCCTTTTGCTTCCATGGTATTAGCGAAGTCTGTGACGGTGCTTGTTCTTGCGAGATGTTAAACACTTCTTGTACTGCGTGCTCTGGGGTAGCTAGTAGCTGTTTTCCATCTGGACCTGGCGTTACATTGATAGGGCTAGCACTTCGGTGTCGTTGTAATTCTTCCATGCTACTAGGTCTTGAATCTTGCTGTTGTGCCACGTGCTTATGTATATCTTGCTGTTGACCAAATTCTGCTGGCATTTCGTTGAATTTAGGATTTGGTTGTCGTGGTATTTCTGGTATTTGCTTTTTGATATGTTTTAGATCTTGATGCTGTGCTGCTTGTTCTTGTGTAGCTTGATGTTGTTTTACATCAGGTGCTACCATGATGGGACTTGGATCTCGGTGTCGTTGCGCCCTTTGTACACTATTAGGTCTCGGATCTTGTTGCTGCGTTACTTGCTTCATTTGAACTTGTAATATTTCCTGTTTTTGTATGACTCGTGGTTGACAATACTCTGCTGACATTTCTTTGACTTTAGGACTTTGTTCTTGTTGTACTTCTGGTATTTGCACTTTGATAGGTCTCGAATGATGCTCTTGTTGCATTTGTTTCAATTGAACTTGCAATGTTTCTTGATTTCGTATTACTCGCTGGTTATTAAACTCTGTTGACATTTCTTTGACTTTAGGACTTTGTTCTTGTTGTACTTCTGGTATTTGCAGCCTGATTGAACTCGGATCTTGCTCTTGTTGCATTTGTTTCAATTGGACTTGTAATGGTTCTTGCTCTTGTGGAACTCGCTGTTGCTTAATTATTTTTGGATTTTCTGGGATTAGTTTGCGATCTTGCGGTGATACATGATGTTGTTCCGCGTCATTTCGATGTCGCACGCTTTGTGTTGATATGCTTGCTGCAGTAGTTGAAGTAAAAATTCTAGATGTTTCTGCAGGTGTTTGCTTGGCGATTGGCTGGTGTTGCTGCTGGCTGCGGAAAGGTGACTTGGAGACTGGACTATGAATGACTTTATCACATTTCGGTGTATTGGCTAAGCGTCTCATGGTCTTCTGTATTATCAGCGGTCGTGCACATTCCACTGCTACGCGCCCGAAGATTACCTCGCTATCTCGTGCTCGACTTACTTCATTCTGCTCTTCGCGTAGTTCTTCGAAGTCCTCAGCTAGTGCTATTAATTCCTTTAGACAAGTGAAATTCCGACGTTTGATGTATACTTGGTACTCTGTGCTCATGTTGCGATATACTCGTTCTAATTGTGACTCTTGATTTAAACCTGCGTGTCGCATTAGTTTTTGTAGTTCCAAAAGATACATTTTAAACGTCTCTCCTGGTTTCTGCAATCGATTTCTCAGTTCGTCCTCCAATCGCTCGAAATATTGATGTGGCAGAAAGAATTTCAGAAAATCTCTCTTGAACGCTTCCCAGTGATTCCAGTCTTTCTTATTGTATCTAAACCACACCAAACCTTGTCCATCTAGTAACAGGGGCATTGTCCGAGGCAACATGTTCGTTGATATGGCATACAGATCCGCTAATTCTTCCAGTCGCTCGATAAACGTCAATGGATCGCTGTTGTCATCATACCGGATCGCCCATTTTCTGACCTGGTCGATGACGCTTGCCTGTGTGTTCCTTTGAGGAAGATACGAGTGTACATCATATTGTGGATGTGTATTTAATTGCCTTGCCGTTGTGTCGTTGGTCATGCTATGTCGCTCTGATGTTTCACTGTATTCTCTGCCGCGTGTATATTCCATGTTGCTTTCCCTGTGTTACTCAGTTTGTTAATCACCGCCGCAAATCTTATATTATTCAGTAGTATCCAGCCCGAATTCTCCGAGATACTTAAATCATGTTTCCGTAAAATAAAAAAAATATCTACGACCTGCCCATGTTAACTATGTATTTTACCTCGTTAATGACGGTAAAACAGTTGCTATTTGAATCGTGAAGTGCTGGTCTCAGGGTCCCTGCTCGGGCGCCACTTGTAATGAACCCTTTTTGGTTCGTTTAAAGCTGGGGTTGAACTCAGCCGTCCCCAAGGTCCACACAAGAAATTTATTTAGTGAGACCCCGTCACTTCTGATTGCTCTTAATTACAGATACCTAGGTTCGAATACCAATCGGAATCACAGACACAAAGGAATCACTTGACTGAAATAGACACGATATAATACCAGCACGCGTGACTGTTAAAGCTACGTGAGTGGTATTACAGGTCGCTGATCACACGCCCTTCCCTGTTCACTGTTAAAGCGCCCAGGGGCCGGAGACGTTAGGTGACTATTAAAGCTACCTATCGTTTCCGACACTATGGTATAGACTCACGTGACTATTTAAGCTACTTGAGTTATACCCCGTACAACCGAGATTCAGTTACTATTGAAGCCCCGAATCTTTCTTACCTGTGTCTCTCACTTGTGTCGTTGTGCTGGATTCCCACCTTGATTTTACACCGATCAGGAGAAGCTAGTTTGTGTTGAACTCTATCAAAGCGGTAGTTATACCTATGAGCCCTCGCTATTATCCCTGTTTTGCTTTTATTTTAATAAAACACTTTTTTTCAATTTATTCGCTCGTTTAGTTTTTTTTTATTTTATTCATTAAATTTATTAATATTCATTTTATTATCATATAAATAGCTAAATACAAATTTAGTTTTATATTATTTTTTTTTTTAAATTAAGTACTCTTTACTCTACTTTAAGTCTTTCCAATTTATCAATAAGAGTGTTAAATTTTATATAGTAACACATTTACTAGTTTAATCAGTTTATCTTTCTTAAAACAATCTTTTCGTGCAAAATTTTAATTTATGCGTACTCACGATTTATCAACAAGAGCTTTAAATTTTTTTTTTTAAATTCATGTAATAACACATTTACTAATGTAATCCGTTTGTCTTACTTGAAAATAATTTTTACATATAAAATTACAATTTATACGTACTCGCAATTTATCAATAATAGTTTTAAATTTTCTTTAAATTCATGTAATAACACATTTACTAATGTAATCCGTTTGTCTTACTTGAAAATAATTTTTACATATAAAATTACAATTTATACGTACTCACAATTTATCAATAATAGTTTTAAATTTTCTTTAAATTCATGTAATAACACATTTACTAATTTAATCAGTTTGCCTTTCTTAAAACAATCTTTTCGTGCAAAATTTTAATTTATGCGTACTCGCAATTTATCAAGAAAAGTTTTAAAAATTCAATTTCAATTGTTACAACTCTACTGGTTCAACTAATTTAATTTTTAATTTTTGAATAATTCTTTTGTTTATAGATACGATTTTACACTATTACTGAGACTATTTAATTGTTTTTGATAATATCACCGTCGTCTTAGTTAAATAAATTCCGCTGCTGCTAACGCCAGGAGTTTTCCTTTTCACGACCGCACATAACCAGACAAGAGACCTTCTTCCAAGTGCACGCAACTTTTATACCGTCAACGATCAACGGTGCCAGCTGTTGGTACGTTAAAGTTCAACGACCGTTGATCGAAGCTCGTGAACTGATCCCTCTGCAATGCACCAGCGAAAGTCTAGCTTTAGGGCGAATTCTACTTTTCCCTCTCATGTGGAAGCTGGAACTTGTTCTTTCTTTAAGCTTCGCCCTAGTTCTACACCTTTTCCACAAAAGCTTTCTTCGTTTGACAGCTCGTGTTGTTTTGTTTTGATTTTGTTCTATTTTTTTTTACAACGTGTTGTGCCGGTGAACGTGTGTATTTAATTCTATTAATTAGAAAATTATTTTAAAATTATTTTATTTTCCAATAAAGTTCCAGCAAAATAGAACACCCAACGATAGCTCAAGATATGTGCATTATTGTTTTATTCAAATATATTTGTTATGCATTAACAAATAACTTTCATGCAAGTTCAGAATTTGTCAAATGCAAAAATGACGTCGCTGATGGCAGAGGATCGCGGTGAGTTGGTTAAGTTAATGTGCTTATCCGTACTTAACAAATTTTATTTTTCAATGCAGGAACCGTCGATTATATGAGTTCAAGTGAGTGTTTCTTGTTGTGTGTTAGGTGATCGTGTTGTGTTTAGTAGACAGCTATCCCACGACGTTGTAACGATCAAATTTTTGGTTGACAAAATTTTGGCCGTTACAATGTGAAGACTTCGAAATTGTTAATTTTTATACGTTTTAGTTCATATTTTTTATTCGTGTAGATAACATGAACTGTTTTGCTTGTATTTATTTGAACTCCCCATTTGTCGAACCATTCGAGCGTTGCGTTTAGGTAATTCTGCAAGTTGTCTGTGGATATGTTAAAATTTTTATTAACTGCAATTAGTGCTGTATCGTCTGCAAAAGTTGCTATCAAACTTTGAGAATCAGAAGGTATCGGGACATCAGCCGTGTATAGCAAGTAGAGTAATGGACCTAGTACGCTTCCTTGGGGCACACCAGCTTTCATTTGTTTAAGTTCGGAGATTGAGTCTTTATACTTCACATAAAAGTATCTATTTTGTAGATAGCTCTTAAGTAGGAGGTAAAAGTTTGTTGGAAGAAGCTCTGATAGTTTAGTTAGTAGACCTCCATACCAAACGCTGTCGAAAGCCTTTGCGACATCTAGATATACCGCAGAGGAAAATTGTTTTGTGTCAATATCACTAGTTATTTTATTAACAACTCTGCGAACTTGTTGTATAGTCGAATACTTTTTCCGAAAGCCGAATTAATGGTCAGGTATAAGTTTTTCTTTATGGAGAAGCGGTTCTAGTCTTGATAAAATTATTTTTTCAAACAATTTTGACTTAACTGGTAATAGGCTAATTGGTCTGTATGATTTTGTTACAGATATGTCCTTATTTGGTTTAGGTATAGTGATTACTTCTGCTACATTCCAAACTTTTGGAAAATACTTAAGGCGAAAAGCGCAATTAAACAGATTTCTCATATATACAAGTGCTTGAAGAGGCAGCTCAGTCAGAATCTTTCCTGTGATACTATCATATCCCGGTGATTTTTTTGCTTTAATTTTATTTTTAATAGTATTCTTAATCTCTGTTATTGAAACTTTCTTTATTGCGACATTTTGAGTAGAGCTGCTCCGTGTAACGTTGCTATCATGCTGTTTTGGGTTACTAAACGTAGTTTCGAAGTACGTGGCAAAAAGTTCAGCTTTTTCGGTGTTAGTTCTAGCCCAAGTTCCATTTGCTTTCCTCAGTGGTGGTTGATGCATTACTGAGTTGTTGATATTTTTAGTAACTTTCCATAAAGAATAGTTAGTGGTTTTGTCAGCTGTCAAGTTCATTATGCGTTTTTGTAGGTTTTTATTTTTCTTATTAAGTAGCATAATTTTAAGTTCTTTGGTTAGTTTGTTTAAGTCTATTTTAGTTCAGGGGACCGATTTATTTGCCATTGTTTTCTCAGTTTTCTTCTGTCCATTATCTTGCTTTTAACTGCCATCGAGATTTTATCTTGAGTGTCGTTTTGTTTAAGAAATGGGGTAGAATTTGTCACGGCAACAGCGATCATTTCGTTTAAGTATACAATCGCGCTTTCAATTTCGTCTTCAGATTTTAAGGAAATATTTATTGTCAGGTCGATATTAAGAATATCTCTAAACGTGTCCCAACATGTTTTGTTATTATAGATTAATTTTGTCCTTGTGATGTTTAGTTTTGTGTCGCTTTCATATGATAGCATAATTGGTGAGTGATCAGATGATAAGTCAGGAAGTGTACTTACTGTGAGAAATCGTTTGTTTATATTTTTGGTCACGAAGAAGTCAATAACGTCTGGTATTTTGTTCATATCGGTAGGCCAGTATGTAGGTTCACCTATGCTTAGAATGTCTGCTTTTTTGTCAATGATAGCATTATGTAAATTTTTCCCTTTGCAGTTTGTGCAAGAAACTACAACTAAAAACATACGTCTGTTCGATTTTACAATAAATATAAGACTCCCTTTATTTTCTATAATTTTTGCTCTTAAATACTAAAATTTACATAGTTTAATAATTAGGTTTGTTTTAGGTTTTTCTTTTAGGTACAAGGTTAAAGGAAATGTCCCTTAACCTTTTTCTTTGTTACCTTATTTAATTACTTCCTTTTTCTTTAGTTACATTAACTAATCCCTGTTATTACATTTCATATTTTAAAATATGAAACAACCTTGGTAACAAAATATTTGAAAAACCTTTTTTAGAAATAAATTTAATTTACTAAAATATAAAATAAAATAGTAAAATAATGGTCCGTTGGGTGCATAAATTCACCAGTAGAGTTATCTATTTCCTTTAACAAATACGTTTTGAAGCCATCCTGTAGATTAGTATTTATTCTTGTTGATGCCGTAAGCGTTGTTCTGCCAATTCTTCCTGTACAACCCTTGTTGAGTGATAGTATTCCTTTCCTACCCAATGGTAGTATTTCCTGCATATCATTTAGACAATATATATGGACTGATGCCTTCCCTTTGTAGCTGTATAACCAACTAGATTTTGATTTTAATTCAATCCCGAATTCTGATTCCATATTTTCTTTATAGTTACATCTATAGGCGTTAGCTGGTTGTAAAGTTGCCAATTCGCAAGAATTGTCGTTTGCATTCTTCCATGCCAAATTTCCCTCACATATGTAATCGCTTTCGTCTTTTTTGCGCAAGTTCAATTCTGCCTGAGACATAAGATGATAACTGTCCAAATCGTAGTTATAAATAACGAATTCTTCTTTTAATACCGGTACTAACGATTTGGTTCCTTTAATAAATGGAACTGGTAATATATTAAATATCGTTCCAGATTTAATGTCCAGTAATGGAATTTTTGCTCTTATCACAAGTTTCTCATCCACAAAGATTCCTGTTGTTATCATCAGTTGATAAATTGTCTGCAACATTGTTTTGGTCGACCTGCCTGGTAACTGAGAACGCCCGTTGAGATGTTGTTTAATTTTTCCGATTTCGTCCTCCAGTTTGGAGGGTTTTATCAGATTTGTATTTATCTTCCCATGGTTGACATCAATTACTAATGTAATGATTAGAGTTTGAATTTTTTCAGCTTCTTCTAAAAAGTTTTCTAAATTCTTGATCATCACCAAGAAATTAATTGTTTCTCGATAAAGCATATAGTGTTCTTTAAGTGTCTCTTTGATGTTATTTACTTCGATGTTCATTTTTTCAAAGTGATCATTGACTTCATTGGTTGTTTTCTTTAAAATATTAACACTCGATTCCACTACTGTAGTTTTCTGCTTAATCAGATGGTTTATATCATGTTCATTTGACAGAACATTCCTTATATTATTTTCAATAATGTCTCTGTCATCTTCATCTAACACTCCAAACAAAACAAGAAACAAAGAACCAATGATTCCGAAAGGAGCTCTCTTTTTCCGACTACTGCTTCGATGACTGAATAATTTATCATTTTCCTTTAGTTCGGAAATTCTGTTTTCCATGTTGGTCACTGTAGTTTTGCATTGATCTTCGAATGATTTCAGCTTAAGACATATTTCCTTGCAGCGTATTATTAGAAATTCCATGTGGTCTACTGCTTTAAAATACGGTTGCATATTATAGTGAACTACTAAGTTCCATGATGTTGATACGCGGTCAACTATTCCAATTTTGTCCATATATAGGAAGGTGTTGTAGCTAAGTTCATTTACTGATCCTCCCCGAATTACTTCAGCGTTGCCTGCGGACAACCATAATAGCGCAAAGAAATACATTAAGATGTTGTAACCCTTTCCTAATTTTGCTGGCTTCTTCTTATGTTCAGCTGTTGTTATGTGTGACACATGCTTATTTTCTGATTCCACTTCGGATATATTTTCTTCAATTCTTAGTGGACAAATCTTGACTATTGGTCTTTTTATGTAGCCATCTTTGGTTTATATTGAGACAACTCTTACTTTTCCATCAGTTCCAGGATGTATTTCCTCTATTTTTCCCATTGGCCATTTTGCTGGATGAGTCAATTCTTTTTTAACTATAACTACTTGTCCCTTCTTATAATTTTCCTGTGTTTTCTGCCATTTATTTCGTTGTTGCAGTGCCACCAAGTATTCCTTTTTCCATTTTTTCCAAAAATCCATTCTTAATTTTTGTAAAAACCTCCACCAGTCCAAATTACCAATTGTACAGTCTGGAATTGGTTCAGGGACACTTAACAATGATCTTCCTATTAAAAAATGAGCAGGAGTCAATACTGTATCTTCTCCAACCCCGTCACTCTGTTGATATAGAGGTCTTGAATTGAAGACTGCTTCTATTTGATGCAATAAAGTTGACATTTCTTCATATGTTAGATTGGTTTCTCCAACAACTCGTTTTAAGTGATATTTTAACGATTTTACTCCGGCCTCCCAAATTCCACCGAAGTGTGGAGCTGCCGGGGGAATAAAATGCCATTGAACGCCTTCAGAAGCCAAGATTGGCGCAAGTTTATTGTTGGATTTTATTGCTGCTTTTATGTCCCTTTCTAGAATGTTTGCTGTTCCAGCGAAGTTTATTCCATTGTCCAAATAGATATTTTTTGATTTTCCTCGCCTTGAGAAGAATCTTTTTAATGCTGCTAGAAATGTCTCCGATGACAAATCCCCAACTGCTTCCAGATGAATTGCTTTTGTTGCTAAACAAACAAAAACTGCTACATAACCTTTAAATGTCTTGAGTCCTCTTCCTTTGGAGCATTTGAATTTAAATGGTCCTGCATAATCTACGCCAGTATTTATAAACGGATGTGCTTGTTGTACTCTAATATCTGGTAGAATGCCCATAATTTGATTTTTTTGATTATATTTATATCTAGTGCATTTTACGCACTGCCTGCTACATTTTTTAACAGCGTTTGTAAGACCGATTATCCAATATGCTTCACGAACGACAGCTTTCATTTGGTTAACACCTCCATGCAGAGTGCGTTTATGTATATCTTCTATTACTAATGCACTTAGAAGAAATTTGTCCAAAATAATTGGGTGTTTAATTCCGTAAGGAAGGTTTGAGTTTTGTATTCTACCTCCTACTCTGAGTATTCCATTTTGATCCAGAAAGGGTGCTAAGGGCAGTAATTTAGATTTCATTTTAACTTCTTTGTTTATCTTTAAACAATTTATTTCTTCTGGAAAATCTACTTTTTGTTGTATCTTAAATATATGAGTTTCTGTAATTTTTAGTTCATCAATTGTCAAATATTCAGGATATCTATTTTTACGCATTCTTCCAACGGCTCTAATAACATAAGCTATTACTCTTTTTAATTTATGAATATTGGATATTTTTTCCAATGCCATATACAATGCATCTGAGGTAACATTGATTGTTGCAATTAATGCTTCATCGTATTCTTTAGATTCTTCTTCCGCATCCGGCCAGCAATTTTCAGTTTTTTGTAGCCAAGTAGGTCCAGTCCACCACAATTCATGATTTTGTAATTTTTCTGGATATATTCGTCTCGATGTAACATCTGCTGGATTATCAGTAGTCATATATCTCCAGTTAATGTTAGGCAACAATTTTTGAATATCAGCAACTCTTGACTTTATGAATTTCTCTTTGTTTTTATTATTTTTTATCCATGCTAGAACGATTCTTGAATCACTCCATGCATATATTTGGACCTTATTATCTATGATTCGTTTTATTTTTTCAATTAGTTTTGCTAGAAGGTGTGCTGCACAGAGTTCCAATTTTGGTATAGTTTTCCTGTTTTTAATGGGGTTAACCTTTGTTTTGGCTGCAACGATAGTACTTATTCCATTAACGACTGCATACAAGACAGCTGCATATGCCTTATCTGAAGCGTCTGCAAATCCGTGTAGAATCAGTTTTGCTTCATTTGTTGACTTAATCCAACGTGGTATCTTTATTTTCTCAATCATTGATAGTTGTTCTGTGTATTTATACCTAATTTTAGCTGCGTCATCTTCTAATTGATCATCCCATTTTTTATTATTTAACCATAATTGTTGAATTAATAATTTTGACACAATTATTATTGGTGCTAGCCATCCCATCGGATCAAATATTTTTGCAATAGTTGACAGAACTATCCGCTTTGTTGCTATTTCATTTATATCTGCATTAATCTTAAATGAAAAGCAGTCTGTTGCAGGATCCCACTGCAGTCCTAAAGTTTTAGTTACCTCATTTTCGTTGATATTTACAATATCATTAGTGATCTTCGCGTTAAATTGCAATGCTATCTTTTTATTGTTGGTAAGCCATTTCCTAAGGTGAAACCCATATTTTTGTAGGTGATCTTGTAACTTCTTACATATTTTATTGCAGTTCTCAATTGAATCGTCTCCTGTCAGCAAATCGTCCATGTAGAAATCATTTTTAATTATTTCCTGTATCCGATAATTCAGCTTTGAATCAAGTGCCATTTCCTGCAATGGCCTTACCGCTAAAAATGGTGCTGATGTTGTACCATAAGTTACAGTTGTTAATTTATATTCTTTAATCGGATGTGATGGTTCTTCCCTCCAAAGAACATGTTGGTATCCTGGTCTTCTTTAGAAATTTTTATCTGCCTATACATTTTTTCCACATCTGCAGCTAGAACAAATTGCCATTTTCTCCATTTAGCAATTATTTCAAATATGTCTCTCTGTAAGCGGGGACCAACCATCATTATGTTGTTCAGACTTTTACCATTTGATGTTTTGGCTGATGCGTCGAAAACTACTCTAAGTTTAGTCGTGTTACTTGAGTTTCTAATAACAGCTTGATGAGGCAATTAATATTTTCCTTTATTGAACGAATTTGCTGGTTTCATATGGCCTAAATTGAGATACTCTTTCATAAATTTGGAGTATTCTTCTTTTAGAGATGGATTTTGAATAAATTTTCTTTCCATACTTAATAATCTTGCCGTTGCTAATTTCCTGGAGTTGCCTAGTTGTTTATCATCTTTGAAAGGAATTGCTACAGTAAATTTTCCATCTTCAGTTCGTTTAGTATTTGTTTTGAAGTGCTCTTCACATCGTTCATTTTCTTTGCTGATGTCTTCTGCTTCTTCTTCAATTTCCCAAAATCGTTCTAGATCTGCTATATCTACTGTAGCACTTGCTGTTGTTATATTTTTGGCTGCTGTACGTTCTATATTTCCTGAAACTACCCATCCCAAAGATGTCTCTTGCAAGATCAATCCATTGATTTTTCGAATCTTTGTTTGTGAAATTTCAGGTATCAAATCTGATCCAATTATGATATCGATTCTGCCTACAATGTTGAACCAAGGATCTGCTTATTCAATTTCATCGATGTTATTTCGAATGATTTACTTGGAAGAGATTTGTGTAGTTTTGACATTACAATGGCTTCTACTTCAACTTTCTTATTGCTTTGAAACCGCGGCGAGATTTCTAAATTTGCTTTATATAGATAACTCTACATGTTCGGATGAAAATCCTGTGATTTTCGTTGTTGCTTTGATCTTTGGTAATTTTAGAGTTTGTATTGCTTCTTCTGATACTAGTGTTGTTTGAGATCCGCTATCTACTAGAGCTCTCAATAATATCTTCTCTCCATTTGCTGCACTCACGTTTACCATAGCTGTAGCAAGAATGGTATCTTTTTTTGTGTTGGTAGTCATATTTGTTGAAATTCTTTCAATTTTTTTATTTTCCTCTGTTGATGCAATAGTGTATGATGATTTCCTTTACATTCGTCACATGACACTAGTTTGTAACATTTAGTTGCAGAGTCATGTTTCAAACATTTTTGGCATATGTTTAGTTTTGTCAAAATTTTCTTTTTTTTCTCTAGTGTTTGTTTTATGAACATATAGCATTCTACCATGAAATGTCCTGGTTTATTGCAGTACTTACAAAATTGATTCATTTGATTCTCCCGGGCTTTATACAGTGGTTGTCTTGCAACTTCTTCTAATGAAAATGACGATTGAAGTTCATTCAAAAACTTTCTAACATCATTTAATTGTTGAACTTCCCTGTTCCTTTTAATGGTGTGTTCGTATTGCTGCTTTACTTCTCCTTTAAATTTTCTTAACACAATATGCGCTAAGATAAAAACAGCGTCATCATTTATAGCTGCTTATTGTTTTATGATGAAACTGCATTCGTTAATTGTAGAGATAAATTTGTTGATGGAGTTAAGTTTTTTTCCATCTAGTGCCGGTAAATCCATCAGCTCATTAAGTGCGGTTGAGAATATGTTTCTTTTATTTTCATATTTCTCTTTTAGGAACTCCCATACCGCTTCGTAATTTTCGTCATTACCTAATAGTAAGTGATGTACCATTGACCTTGCCTCTCCATACAGCAATGATCTTAAATGCCTTAGTTTTATTGAGGTTGAGACTTCTTTTTTTCTGTGTACTAGCTCATCAAATTCTGCTGCAAAGGATATCCATTCTTTTTGGGCTCCTCCAAATTTCTTAATGCGCAATACTTCAGGAATTGAAATCTTCGATGTTTCCTCCATATTTCCTCCCATCCTTTGTATTCTTTCGTCCAAATTCAACTTAAGTGACATGTAATCATCTTGAATTCTTATATATCTTTCATCCTGGACGATCTCCAAATTATTTTCCTTCATATCAATGGTTAATTTTTGTTGAATAAGGAACTCATAAGGAACTCACCTTCCACTGATATTTCATTAAATCATTTCTTGAGTTGTCATCATACTTAAGACTTCCCTCAATGTTGACTATATTTTTACCTATTTCATCAAACAATATCTCGTATGTTTTTATTGAGTCTCTTGTATGTAGTGTTGCCTTTGTTTCTTCCTCATATTTGCTTTTTGACGATGAACCTGATACTGTGCCTGATGCTGGACCTGATGCTGCTCTTGATGATGGACCTGATGCTGCTTCTGATGATGGACCTGATGCTGCTTCTGATGCTGGACCTAATGCTGCTCCTGATGCTGGACCTGATGTTCCTTTTTTTATATATTCGTTGTACTTTTCTTCAGCGTCGGCATACAAGTTCCTGTTGAAATATTCATGATCTACAGCGCCTATCTTATTCAAAATCTCTTTGTGATTTGAAACAAGAGTTTTCCAATTATTTTTTACCTTCTCCAAATTATTTCATATTTGGATCTCGTATATGAGTGCCTGGTATTGTTTCATCTGAACAGATAGATGGCCTTCATTTTTTTTCTGATAACATTTTTGTTTTTTAATTTACAAAAACTTTCTTAGTTTTGTTGGTTTTGTTTTTAATTTCCTTTATTTTCTCGTTTATATTTCGACGAGAATTATTCCCCAAACGCTTTTTAACCCTTGTTAATTATTGCGTTTCCTCGGATCAAGTGGACTGAATTTTCTTCTAGGTTTGCTTAGTTCCGTGCCTCGTATGGACCACTTATGTGCAAGAAACTACAACTAAAAACACACGTCTGTTCGATTTTACAATAAATATAAGACTCCCTTTATTTTCTATAATTTTTGCTCTTAAATACTAAAATTTACATAGTTTAATAATTAGGTTTTTTTTAGGTTTTTCTTTTAGGTACAAGGTTAAAGGAAATGTCCCTTAACCTTTTTCTTTGTTACCTTATTTAATTACTTCCTTTTTCTTTAGTTACATTACTTATCCCTGTTATTACATTTCATATTTTAAAATATGAAACAACTTTGGTAACAAAATATTTGAAAAACCTTTTTTAGAAATTAATTTAATTTACTAAAATATAAAATAAAATAGTAAAATATTAAATAAAATGCCTAAATATTTAATACCCAAATAACTGAATATGTTACTTAGGTAATTAGCGCACAGACACATGTTCAAATTTGAACAGAGTTTGTAATTCTTGAGCCCCATAAAGTTTTTTTTGCATTAAAGTCTCCACCAACAATGTACCGATTGCAGAGAGTGTTAAGGTAGCTCAGGTATACATCCTTCGAGTTATAGTGCTTCGGAGGGCAGTAAATAGCTGATACTGTTAACTCGTCTTTTGTATCTTGAATGTGGACACTTGTAGCTTGTATTTGTTCTGTTTGGTATATACTGGCTATTGAGCATTGCATATTTTGCTTAATAATTACTGCTGTTCCACCATGGGCTTTGTTGTCGGGATGATTTGTATAATATATCGAATAGTTAGGTATTTTGATGAAACTTTTATCTGTGAAGTGTGTCTCTGATACCAGTAGTATATCAATGGAATTGATATTGAAGTATGTTCTTAGTTCTAGTAGTTGTTTGCTGAGACCGTTTGCATTCCAAGCTAAAATTTTTAATTTATTTCTGTCCATCGAGTTTGGTGATTAGGATGGTTAAAATATGTATAACGTTGGCAACTTGCGTCATAAGCTGTTTCATCATTTGCTGGAGTTCGGCAAATTTGGAGTTGTTTGATTCATTGTTTATTGGAATGGGCTGAGT
>NW_024031535.1:0-17841 GCF_002237135.1 Teleopsis dalmanni
TTTTCTTTATTCTTACATTCATTCATTCACTCTTACTCCTTAAAATTAATTTACCACAGTTACTCTTCTTTCTTCTTCTCTTCTCTCATAACCTATCGGCTCAGAAAAACTTGAAAAACGACAACTATTAAAATTTTTATATTATTTTATATTTTCTTAAACCACGCTGTGCATTCTATAATAACTAATTACGTAGTTAATAAGGAAAAGAATAATTATTATTTTATTATAATAACTATCAATATTTTACCTTTTGGCAGCGCTATGCGCTTTATTATAAGTTAAGTAAAATATTAATAGATTTACATTATATTATTAGAGCAATTACCAATATTCTATCTTTTGGCAGCGCTATACGCTTTATTAAAAGTTAAATAAAATATTGATGGATTACCATTTATATTATTATGGTTATTATTAACATTACACAGCTCTTTGGCATGTGTCGTTGGAATTGCGAATTTTGTAAAAGTGTGCAAAATGTTTAATTTATTAAATACATGTGATTAAGAAATAAGACATGTGAGTAAGAAACAAAAATAGCTTATAAGTGAGCGGACGGTAATGGTTTTGGTTCTAAGAAAATTGCTTAAATTAAAACAAACTTTTGTTTGGTAATATTACATTGTTTTGTGTACCAAGCCGTGCGCGGTATGGGAAACCTTATTGTAGTCAAAATAGTCAAAGAATTGATTGGCTCAATCCTCGTCTAGTATGCAGAGAACACAGTTCTTTGGCAGCGCTATGCGCTTTATTAAATATTATAAGTAATTTTTTTCTTCTTATCTAATATGATTTTTGTGCACCACCCTACCAGATTCAGTTAAAACTGTTGAGTGGTGATTTTCTTTCACCTTTTCCTTCTTAAAACGCTTAGCCAATTTAGTCCCTATTCTTTTGTTTTGTTTTACATGAATCTCCTGTCCGGGTTCGTAGTCTTTAGCTTCCTCCTTATTTTTATTATGATATTTCATATCTTTTTTTGTTTATCCAATAGCCTTTCATAGTTCGCTAAACGGGTTTTTTTCATAGTCTTCTGGTCCAAAATTTAATATTCTTCCAAAAAATAAATCGACAGGTCTTTTATTTGTTACCGAATGAATGGAGTGGTTATATTCGTTCACAGCAGTCTCAACCAGTTCTGTAAAATTTTTACTTGAATCTTCCTGTTTTAGGCACCTCATGATTTCAGCAAGAGTTGAATGGAATCTCTCTACTTGTCCATTTACTTCACTTCTGTAAGGAGGGGTGGTGAAGATATTAATTTTTAAGTCATTTTCCATCATGAACCTGATTGACTGCGAATTAAAAGATTTTTCGTTATCGAAAACAACAGATTTTGGGACTCAAAAATAAAAAAGAATTTCTCTCAGCGGTTTTCTTATGTTTTCAGTACTCTTGCCATCTAACATCCTAACAACGGCGAACTTTGTAAATTTGCCGATTGCGGTAAGGATCTTCTTTTTATTGGTTGCAAAAATATCGATATGAAGAGTATGGCCAGGATGTGTTGGCATTGGGGTGGCACTTAAAACTTGATTACCAGGACGCCTATCATATTTATTTTCTTTGCATATCGTGCATTTTTTAATCACGATACGGATACGATTTAGGAATGTACTAAGGGAATGTACTAAGGAAAAATATAGATAAATAGTAACATTTTTGAGCATCCGTATCTAAATTATTAAAATAAAATATATTCATAAAAACAATAAAAGGAAAATCCCTAGTGTTGGGACTTTCGTCCTTTTTTAACCTTTTTTAAACTTTTTTTTACAAACAATAACAAAATGTAATACAGTCCAATAAAATCATATTATTTTAACCTTGATGTAGAAATTAGTCTTAAGATATTTTTGTATAAAAACACAACATTGTTTTAAATAAAATCAGTAACTACAAAATACTCAATCAAAGTACTTCAATAATATAATCAGTACATTTTGGTCCTTCGAGCCGGATATACCAAGAGTGCTATGATCAATAATATAATAGTACATTTTGGTCCTTCGAGCCGGATATAGCAAAATTGCTATATCAGTGTACTTCACTAATATAAAAGTACATTTTGGTCATTTGTAGATATGTTTCTGCATCCTGTATCCTACTTCCGTAAAAATTTATTTGTTTTTGCAAGTCTGTCACCTGTCCTTGGGACTTTACAAGAACTTGAGGGATTACCTGTTGATGCATTACAAGAATTCAAGCTATCATGAAAACTATTCTTTGCAGATTCTTTTTTTTCGATTTTTTGAAGTTCCGGTTCGAAATCAATTTTTATTGATATATGATCATTTTGTAATCTCATATATCGCCCATCCTGTTCCTTTAGTTCCTTAATATTCTTACCATATTCATCGCATTTATTTTTATATTCAACCACATCGGATCAGTGGACGTAGTTGCATCATCATGGAATATGGTAGTATACTTTAACTTAAACTCATTTTTCGACACAATAAAACAAGCAGATAGAATTTTAATCACAATGAGTAAGACTTGTGAAAATTTACAAACTTTTGAAGGGCAGTGTAATCGGCTTTTAGACACAATGAAACGGCAAGTTGAGAATATGAAGAACACGAATCAATATCTATTTCCACAAAATATTAAAAGATCTAAAAGAGCACTATTTGAATTCATTGGATCGCTGCAACATATCTTTTTTGGAACAATGAATGCAGATGATAGGAGGCAGATTACATATGTAAAGCAGAGAATAAACTTTTAGCTTTAGAGAATGTTGGTACACTACCATCTATTTTGTGAAGAGCATGATGCAATATTTTGACAAAATCCTCGCAGCTGAAGACAATACTGCGACGATACAGTTTAGGTTGTGAAGTAGGATTGAAGAGACTAGGATAAATATGGCCATTTGGTAACCCATATGGATAGAGGAATTTAGAAATGAGAGAGCGGCGATAAGAAGTCAAAGGTTGACCATAAGGCTCATTATAGTTGGTGAGTAATTTTTCCAGTTCAGAATGGACAAGATACTGAGGATAACCGTTGGTATAGAACCGAACAAGACAGTCAGCAAGATCTACGGAAAGGAAAGTATCGCTAGTGCGATAAAATACACGACGCAAATGAGTAGAGAGTACAGATTGCTTAACTTTAATGGATGTATGTGAAGTATAATGGGTCAAACGCATGGATTCGGTGGACTTATGATAGACATTTACTAAGAAAGCATGAGAGGATTGGAAAATACGATGATCGAGATAAGCAACACAAGGGTAAACACTATATTTGAGATCTGGTTTTTCTACAGTATAAGTTACGTCGTATCCAATGAGACGGGGAAAAGCATCCATAAAACTAGAAACAGAGAAAGAAGGCATGTAGAGGAGCACATCGTCGATATACTTCCACCAAGCTAAAACACTATGGGACAAGAACAATGGATTATAATTAAGTTCAATCTGAGCATCTAGAAATATGGTGGCCAATAAGCCAGAGGCCCCTCCACCTTGTGGTAACCCTTCGTGTTGCTGATACAAATCACCATTGAATGTGAAATAATTGGCCTTATGGAGTATAAAATCTAATATAGATTGCAACATACTGACATCGATAGGGCAAGCAGCTTTAAACCAATCCTGACCCATAAAAAACTGCAGTAAATCCCATAAAGGAGGGATGCGAGTACTTGGGTACATTTCTCGTATTGCCATTGTAACTAATACATAACCTGGACGAGGCTGCAATTGTAGTAAATGATCGGTAAGCTTATTAATGTTAGACAGATTATGACACGAAAGCTTACTCTGGAGAGCAGCAGATAAGAAAAACTGACATAGCTTGTGTAAGGGGTGAGAGTACCATTGAATGGGACTGCAAATCGGACGGACCGGATTGTCAAGCTTATGGGTCTTGATAGTTCCATATAGATAAGGGAAGGTTGGCGAGGATGATAATAACTTCTTAAGGCTAGCATTTATAGAGGAGGGATAAAGATTAGGTTTAGCAGCATGAAGACGACACAAAGGATTAACAACCTTCCGGTACTGCGCCTGAATCTTGCGAGAAAGCTGGTCCTGATCACCGATGAATATTGAACAAGCTCCAGTACTAATATAACTCTGCAATAGGTCATCAATTTTTCCAATGTAAGAATCCCTATACATTAATATAGTGGCCTTGCACTTGTCAGACTGGACCAACAATAAATCATTACGAGCCTAAAGGAATTTATGAGTAACGTTGAATAAATGCGTAAGCATGGAATGGTAAGGTGAAGGAACACGATGAGTACGCATTGCAGCCAAGAATTTTACATAATGGTCATCCATCAAAGCCTTACAATAAAGTCCCAAATCATTTTGATATTCAGTGTGATACTTGTAATACTGAGCCAGGGCTGTGTAGTAATTGGAGATGGTAGGCGGAGCAACAGGACAGTAATTGGGACCAAAACTAACCAAAATACGCATCTCTAACGGAACAGTGATTATAGTGAGATTAATAAAATCCCCAGGTATCGCACAAGGGTAAAGAGCTGGAAAGTAATTAAGAGAGGGTACAGTGGGGAAAAGCTGTGGGGACAGGGACGGAAGAGAGTTGCCCATAAATGCTGAGACAGAGGGGGCCAGACGTGATGGGATGGTAGAGGTCGTAGTGACGGGGACCGTAGAGACTATACAAGAGGCTGTATCCATGACATTCTTGGCTATGACCTGGGCAACATTATGTTTTCTAGCAACGATTTTAGCAGGAGTTTTAGTGACGCTTTTTGTGGCAAGGAGTGGTCTTGATTGTGGGTCTGTTGCTGGCTTTGGGCATGAGGCCATGAGTTTGGGATCCGTTTCTGTTCCTGATGGGACGGTTGATATGGTTGATAAAGGGGTAATGATGGGTGTTGTGTTAGCCACACATGGATGCGGACCGGCGGATATTGCGGGTCTGGATGACATCATGGAGATAACAATTGCTGATATAGAAATCCGTAAGATGTGAGCCCGATATGACGAGATGAATTAAAAAGCGGCGGCTATAATAAAAACACAACAGTGAATAAAATAGTAAATAGAGGAATGAATAGATAAATAAATAATAGAATAAACCAAGGAAAAGAATGAGCAAATGAATGGATAAATAAATGAATGGAGGGATAAAATTGATAAACTAAGTGGATGAATAAGATAAGCAAGTAGATGGATGAGAGGAATATATAAACAAACACATAGAATAACTAAATGTATATTAACAAGTAAGAGAACATATGAGTGGATAAGCAGAGAAAAATGGATAAATGAACTAATATACAAATACAATATATAATAATATATAAATGCGAAACAGATAAACAATAATGGATGAAGAAATAAATATGTATATATATACATACATAAATAAAAACAAAAATAAAAATAAAATAAAATGATAGTAATAAAATAAATAAAACGAAATGAAAAATAGGTTATTAAATTAATGAACAAATACAGTATAAATAATAATAATAAAAAATGAGACAACAGATAAATAATAATGCATAATATATATAAGTTAAATATTTATTTTTATTAATTTAGCAAAAATTTCATGTGTTTCTTATTCAGAGGCTGAAGCAGGAGAGACCGAGCGCAATTTTGCGAAGTTAGGAGATACCGAAGCCAAACGGGACTTTTCCAGACAAACAAATGGAAATCCCGTTTGGTAGCAACCATGCGTTCGAACAACATCGCATGATTGCTCCGTTAATGAGACTAAGCACAGGGCCGGATTTCGGGGTACGCGGGAGTTAACTCCTCCCTTACTAATTTCAAACGTCCTCGTTTGGGTCCCTGTACCTAGTTTCACACACCGCATCCGCTCTCCACCTCGCAAAAAGGAACCCGACACTCCCACTTAAAGCTACCATTTTTATTGAGTTAAATACTTATTAACAATTGTTCATAAAAATAATTATAATATTAGATAATTAAATTATTGTTTATCTTATAATTTTTTTCAACTTAATTTTGATAATTTACAATTTTCTTTCCAATTTTAAAATTTTTACAAGCTTACTTAAATTTATTTATAAAATATAATTACAAAGTTAAATAACTAATTTATTGTTTAACTTATAATTTTTTCAAATTTAATTTCAATAATTTACAATTTTTTTTCCATTTAAAACTTTTACAAGCTTACTTAAATTTATTCATAAAATACAATTTATTAATTATTAATTATTAATTTTTCCAATTTAATTTCCATAAAAAATTTTTATATTATAACATTTTTTACTACAATTTTTTTATTTAGTAAGGAATTAAATATTGTTTTCTTTATTCTTACATTCATTCATTCACTCTTACTCCTTAAAATTAATTTACCACAGTTACTCTTCTTTCTTCTTCTCTTCTCTCATAACCTATCGGCTCAGAAAAACTTGAAAAACGACAACTATTAAAATTTTTATATTATTTTATATTTTCTTAAACCACGCTGTGCATTCTATAATAACTAATTACGTAGTTAATAAGGAAAAGAATAATTATTATTTTATTATAATAACTATCAATATTTTACCTTTTGGCAGCGCTATGCGCTTTATTATAAGTTAAGTAAAATATTAATAGATTTACATTATATTATTAGAGCAATTACCAATATTCTATCTTTTGGCAGCGCTATACGCTTTATTAAAAGTTAAATAAAATATTGATGGATTACCATTTATATTATTATGGTTATTATTAACATTACACAGCTCTTTGGCATGTGTCGTTGGAATTGCGAATTTTGTAAAAGTGTGCAAAATGTTTAATTTATTAAATACATGTGATTAAGAAATAAGACATGTGAGTAAGAAACAAAAATAGCTTATAAGTGAGCGGACGGTAATGGTTTTGGTTCTAAGAAAATTGCTTAAATTAAAACAAACTTTTGTTTGGTAATATTACATTGTTTTGTGTACCAAGCCGTGCGCGGTATGGGAAACCTTATTGTAGTCAAAATAGTCAAAGAATTGATTGGCTCAATCCTCGTCTAGTATGCAGAGAACACAGTTCTTTGGCAGCGCTATGCGCTTTATTAAATATTATAAGTAATTTTTTTCTTCTTATCTAATATGATTTTTGTGCACCACCCTACCAGATTCAGTTAAAACTGTTGAGTGGTGATTTTCTTTCACCTTTTCCTTCTTAAAACGCTTAGCCAATTTAGTCCCTATTCTTTTGTTTTGTTTTACATGAATCTCCTGTCCGGGTTCGTAGTCTTTAGCTTCCTCCTTATTTTTATTATGATATTTCATATCTTTTTTTGTTTATCCAATAGCCTTTCATAGTTCGCTAAACGGGTTTTTTTCATAGTCTTCTGGTCCAAAATTTAATATTCTTCCAAAAAATAAATCGACAGGTCTTTTATTTGTTACCGAATGAATGGAGTGGTTATATTCGTTCACAGCAGTCTCAACCAGTTCTGTAAAATTTTTACTTGAATCTTCCTGTTTTAGGCACCTCATGATTTCAGCAAGAGTTGAATGGAATCTCTCTACTTGTCCATTTACTTCACTTCTGTAAGGAGGGGTGGTGAAGATATTAATTTTTAAGTCATTTTCCATCATGAACCTGATTGACTGCGAATTAAAAGATTTTTCGTTATCGAAAACAACAGATTTTGGGACTCAAAAATAAAAAAGAATTTCTCTCAGCGGGTTTCTTATGTTTTCAGTACTCTTGCCATCTAACATCCTAACAACGGCGAACTTTGTAAATTTGCCGATTGCGGTAAGGATCTTCTTTTTATTGGTTGCAAAAATATCGATATGAAGAGTATGGCCAGGATGTGTTGGCATTGGGGTGGCACTTAAAACTTGATTACCAGGACGCCTATCATATTTATTTTCTTTGCATATCGTGCATTTTTTAATCACGATACGGATACGATTTAGGAATGTACTAAGGGAATGTACTAAGGAAAAATATAGATAAATAGTAACATTTTTGAGCATCCGTATCTAAATTATTAAAATAAAATATATTCATAAAAACAATAAAAGGAAAATCCCTAGTGTTGGGACTTTCGTCCTTTTTTAACCTTTTTTAAACTTTTTTTTACAAACAATAACAAAATGTAATACAGTCCAATAAAATCATATTATTTTAACCTTGATGTAGAAATTAGTCTTAAGATATTTTTGTATAAAAACACAACATTGTTTTAAATAAAATCAGTAACTACAAAATACTCAATCAAAGTACTTCAATAATATAATCAGTACATTTTGGTCCTTCGAGCCGGATATACCAAGAGTGCTATGATCAATAATATAATAGTACATTTTGGTCCTTCGAGCCGGATATAGCAAAATTGCTATATCAGTGTACTTCACTAATATAAAAGTACATTTTGGTCATTTGTAGATATGTTTCTGCATCCTGTATCCTACTTCCGTAAAAATTTATTTGTTTTTGCAAGTCTGTCACCTGTCCTTGGGACTTTACAAGAACTTGAGGGATTACCTGTTGATGCATTACAAGAATTCAAGCTATCATGAAAACTATTCTTTGCAGATTCTTTTTTTTCGATTTTTTGAAGTTCCGGTTCGAAATCAATTTTTATTGATATATGATCATTTTGTAATCTCATATATCGCCCATCCTGTTCCTTTAGTTCCTTAATATTCTTACCATATTCATCGCATTTATTTTTATATTCAACCACATCGGATCAGTGGACGTAGTTGCATCATCATGGAATATGGTAGTATACTTTAACTTAAACTCATTTTTCGACACAATAAAACAAGCAGATAGAATTTTAATCACAATGAGTAAGACTTGTGAAAATTTACAAACTTTTGAAGGGCAGTGTAATCGGCTTTTAGACACAATGAAACGGCAAGTTGAGAATATGAAGAACACGAATCAATATCTATTTCCACAAAATATTAAAAGATCTAAAAGAGCACTATTTGAATTCATTGGATCGCTGCAACATATCTTTTTTGGAACAATGAATGCAGATGATAGGAGGCAGATTACATATGTAAAGCAGAGAATAAACTTTTAGCTTTAGAGAATGTTGGTACACTACCATCTATTTTGTGAAGAGCATGATGCAATATTTTGACAAAATCCTCGCAGCTGAAGACAATACTGCGACGATACAGTTTAGGTTGTGAAGTAGGATTGAAGAGACTAGGATAAATATGGCCATTTGGTAACCCATATGGATAGAGGAATTTAGAAATGAGAGAGCGGCGATAAGAAGTCAAAGGTTGACCATAAGGCTCATTATAGTTGGTGAGTAATTTTTCCAGTTCAGAATGGACAAGATACTGAGGATAACCGTTGGTATAGAACCGAACAAGACAGTCAGCAAGATCTACGGAAAGGAAAGTATCGCTAGTGCGATAAAATACACGACGCAAATGAGTAGAGAGTACAGATTGCTTAACTTTAATGGATGTATGTGAAGTATAATGGGTCAAACGCATGGATTCGGTGGACTTATGATAGACATTTACTAAGAAAGCATGAGAGGATTGGAAAATACGATGATCGAGATAAGCAACACAAGGGTAAACACTATATTTGAGATCTGGTTTTTCTACAGTATAAGTTACGTCGTATCCAATGAGACGGGGAAAAGCATCCATAAAACTAGAAACAGAGAAAGAAGGCATGTAGAGGAGCACATCGTCGATATACTTCCACCAAGCTAAAACACTATGGGACAAGAACAATGGATTATAATTAAGTTCAATCTGAGCATCTAGAAATATGGTGGCCAATAAGCCAGAGGCCCCTCCACCTTGTGGTAACCCTTCGTGTTGCTGATACAAATCACCATTGAATGTGAAATAATTGGCCTTATGGAGTATAAAATCTAATATAGATTGCAACATACTGACATCGATAGGGCAAGCAGCTTTAAACCAATCCTGACCCATAAAAAACTGCAGTAAATCCCATAAAGGAGGGATGCGAGTACTTGGGTACATTTCTCGTATTGCCATTGTAACTAATACATAACCTGGACGAGGCTGCAATTGTAGTAAATGATCGGTAAGCTTATTAATGTTAGACAGATTATGACACGAAAGCTTACTCTGGAGAGCAGCAGATAAGAAAAACTGACATAGCTTGTGTAAGGGGTGAGAGTACCATTGAATGGGACTGCAAATCGGACGGACCGGATTGTCAAGCTTATGGGTCTTGATAGTTCCATATAGATAAGGGAAGGTTGGCGAGGATGATAATAACTTCTTAAGGCTAGCATTTATAGAGGAGGGATAAAGATTAGGTTTAGCAGCATGAAGACGACACAAAGGATTAACAACCTTCCGGTACTGCGCCTGAATCTTGCGAGAAAGCTGGTCCTGATCACCGATGAATATTGAACAAGCTCCAGTACTAATATAACTCTGCAATAGGTCATCAATTTTTCCAATGTAAGAATCCCTATACATTAATATAGTGGCCTTGCACTTGTCAGACTGGACCAACAATAAATCATTACGAGCCTAAAGGAATTTATGAGTAACGTTGAATAAATGCGTAAGCATGGAATGGTAAGGTGAAGGAACACGATGAGTACGCATTGCAGCCAAGAATTTTACATAATGGTCATCCATCAAAGCCTTACAATAAAGTCCCAAATCATTTTGATATTCAGTGTGATACTTGTAATACTGAGCCAGGGCTGTGTAGTAATTGGAGATGGTAGGCGGAGCAACAGGACAGTAATTGGGACCAAAACTAACCAAAATACGCATCTCTAACGGAACAGTGATTATAGTGAGATTAATAAAATCCCCAGGTATCGCACAAGGGTAAAGAGCTGGAAAGTAATTAAGAGAGGGTACAGTGGGGAAAAGCTGTGGGGACAGGGACGGAAGAGAGTTGCCCATAAATGCTGAGACAGAGGGGGCCAGACGTGATGGGATGGTAGAGGTCGTAGTGACGGGGACCGTAGAGACTATACAAGAGGCTGTATCCATGACATTCTTGGCTATGACCTGGGCAACATTATGTTTTCTAGCAACGATTTTAGCAGGAGTTTTAGTGACGCTTTTTGTGGCAAGGAGTGGTCTTGATTGTGGGTCTGTTGCTGGCTTTGGGCATGAGGCCATGAGTTTGGGATCCGTTTCTGTTCCTGATGGGACGGTTGATATGGTTGATAAAGGGGTAATGATGGGTGTTGTGTTAGCCACACATGGATGCGGACCGGCGGATATTGCGGGTCTGGATGACATCATGGAGATAACAATTGCTGATATAGAAATCCGTAAGATGTGAGCCCGATATGACGAGATGAATTAAAAAGCGGCGGCTATAATAAAAACACAACAGTGAATAAAATAGTGAATAGAGGAATGAATAGATAAATAAATAATAAGTGAATGAATAAACAGAAAGAATAAACCAAGGAAAAGAATGAGCAAATGAATGGATAAATAAATGAATGGAGGGATAAAATTGATAAACTAAGTGGATGAATAAGATAAGCAAGTAGATGGATGAGAGGAATATATAAACAAACACATAGAATAACTAAATGTATATTAACAAGTAAGAGAACATATGAGTGGATAAGCAGAGAAAAATGGATAAATGAACTAATATACAAATACAATATATAATAATATATAAATGCGAAACAGATAAACAATAATGGATGAAGAAATAAATATGTATATATATACATACATAAATAAAAACAAAAATAAAAATAAAATAAAATGATAGTAATAAAATAAATAAAACGAAATGAAAAATAGGTTATTAAATTAATGAACAAATACAGTATAAATAATAATAATAAAAAATGAGACAACAGATAAATAATAATGCATAATATATATAAGTTAAATATTTATTTTTATTAATTTAGCAAAAATTTCATGTGTTTCTTATTCAGAGGCTGAAGCAGGAGAGACCGAGCGCAATTTTGCGAAGTTAGGAGATACCGAAGCCAAACGGGACTTTTCCAGACAAACAAATGGAAATCCCGTTTGGTAGCAACCATGCGTTCGAACAACATCGCATGATTGCTCCGTTAATGAGACTAAGCACAGGGCCGGATTTCGGGGTACGCGGGAGTTAACTCCTCCCTTACTAATTTCAAACGTCCTCGTTTGGGCCCCTGTACCTAGTTTCACACACCGCATCCGCTCTCCACCTCGCAAAAAGGAACCCGACACTCCCACTTAAAGCTACCATTTTTTATTGAGTTAAATACTTATTAACAATTGTTCATAAAAATAATTATAATATTAGATAATTAAATTATTGTTTATCTTATAATTTTTTTCAACTTAATTTTGATAATTTACAATTTTCTTTCCAATTTTAAAATTTTTACAAGCTTACTTAAATTTATTTATAAAATATAATTACAAAGTTAAATAACTAATTTATTGTTTAACTTATAATTTTTTCAAATTTAATTTCAATAATTTACAATTTTTTTTCCATTTAAAACTTTTACAAGCTTACTTAAATTTATTCATAAAATACAATTTATTAATTATTAATTATTAATTTTTCCAATTTAATTTCCATAAAAAATTTTTATATTATAACATTTTTTACTACAATTTTTTTATTTAGTAAGGAATTAAATATTGTTTTCTTTATTCTTACATTCATTCATTCACTCTTACTCCTTAAAATTAATTTACCACAGTTACTCTTCTTTCTTCTTCTCTTCTCTCATAACCTATCGGCTCAGAAAAACTTGAAAAACGACAACTATTAAAATTTTTATATTATTTTATATTTTCTTAAACCACGCTGTGCATTCTATAATAACTAATTACGTAGTTAATAAGGAAAAGAATAATTATTATTTTATTATAATAACTATCAATATTTTACCTTTTGGCAGCGCTATGCGCTTTATTATAAGTTAAGTAAAATATTAATAGATTTACATTATATTATTAGAGCAATTACCAATATTCTATCTTTTGGCAGCGCTATACGCTTTATTAAAAGTTAAATAAAATATTGATGGATTACCATTTATATTATTATGGTTATTATTAACATTACACAGCTCTTTGGCATGTGTCGTTGGAATTGCGAATTTTGTAAAAGTGTGCAAAATGTTTAATTTATTAAATACATGTGATTAAGAAATAAGACATGTGAGTAAGAAACAAAAATAGCTTATAAGTGAGCGGACGGTAATGGTTTTGGTTCTAAGAAAATTGCTTAAATTAAAACAAACTTTTGTTTGGTAATATTACATTGTTTTGTGTACCAAGCCGTGCGCGGTATGGGAAACCTTATTGTAGTCAAAATAGTCAAAGAATTGATTGGCTCAATCCTCGTCTAGTATGCAGAGAACACAGTTCTTTGGCAGCGCTATGCGCTTTATTAAATATTATAAGTAATTTTTTTCTTCTTATCTAATATGATTTTTGTGCACCACCCTACCAGATTCAGTTAAAACTGTTGAGTGGTGATTTTCTTTCACCTTTTCCTTCTTAAAACGCTTAGCCAATTTAGTCCCTATTCTTTTGTTTTGTTTTACATGAATCTCCTGTCCGGGTTCGTAGTCTTTAGCTTCCTCCTTATTTTTATTATGATATTTCATATCTTTTTTTGTTTATCCAATAGCCTTTCATAGTTCGCTAAACGGGTTTTTTTCATAGTCTTCTGGTCCAAAATTTAATATTCTTCCAAAAAATAAATCGACAGGTCTTTTATTTGTTACCGAATGAATGGAGTGGTTATATTCGTTCACAGCAGTCTCAACCAGTTCTGTAAAATTTTTACTTGAATCTTCCTGTTTTAGGCACCTCATGATTTCAGCAAGAGTTGAATGGAATCTCTCTACTTGTCCATTTACTTCACTTCTGTAAGGAGGGGTGGTGAAGATATTAATTTTTAAGTCATTTTCCATCATGAACCTGATTGACTGCGAATTAAAAGATTTTTCGTTATCGAAAACAACAGATTTTGGGACTCAAAAATAAAAAAGAATTTCTCTCAGCGGGTTTCTTATGTTTTCAGTACTCTTGCCATCTAACATCCTAACAACGGCGAACTTTGTAAATTTGCCGATTGCGGTAAGGATCTTCTTTTTATTGGTTGCAAAAATATCGATATGAAGAGTATGGCCAGGATGTGTTGGCATTGGGGTGGCACTTAAAACTTGATTACCAGGACGCCTATCATATTTATTTTCTTTGCATATCGTGCATTTTTTAATCACGATACGGATACGATTTAGGAATGTACTAAGGGAATGTACTAAGGAAAAATATAGATAAATAGTAACATTTTTGAGCATCCGTATCTAAATTATTAAAATAAAATATATTCATAAAAACAATAAAAGGAAAATCCCTAGTGTTGGGACTTTCGTCCTTTTTTAACCTTTTTTAAACTTTTTTTTACAAACAATAACAAAATGTAATACAGTCCAATAAAATCATATTATTTTAACCTTGATGTAGAAATTAGTCTTAAGATATTTTTGTATAAAAACACAACATTGTTTTAAATAAAATCAGTAACTACAAAATACTCAATCAAAGTACTTCAATAATATAATCAGTACATTTTGGTCCTTCGAGCCGGATATACCAAGAGTGCTATGATCAATAATATAATAGTACATTTTGGTCCTTCGAGCCGGATATAGCAAAATTGCTATATCAGTGTACTTCACTAATATAAAAGTACATTTTGGTCATTTGTAGATATGTTTCTGCATCCTGTATCCTACTTCCGTAAAAATTTATTTGTTTTTGCAAGTCTGTCACCTGTCCTTGGGACTTTACAAGAACTTGAGGGATTACCTGTTGATGCATTACAAGAATTCAAGCTATCATGAAAACTATTCTTTGCAGATTCTTTTTTTTCGATTTTTTGAAGTTCCGGTTCGAAATCAATTTTTATTGATATATGATCATTTTGTAATCTCATATATCGCCCATCCTGTTCCTTTAGTTCCTTAATATTCTTACCATATTCATCGCATTTATTTTTATATTCAACCACATCGGATCAGTGGACGTAGTTGCATCATCATGGAATATGGTAGTATACTTTAACTTAAACTCATTTTTCGACACAATAAAACAAGCAGATAGAATTTTAATCACAATGAGTAAGACTTGTGAAAATTTACAAACTTTTGAAGGGCAGTGTAATCGGCTTTTAGACACAATGAAACGGCAAGTTGAGAATATGAAGAACACGAATCAATATCTATTTCCACAAAATATTAAAAGATCTAAAAGAGCACTATTTGAATTCATTGGATCGCTGCAACATATCTTTTTTGGAACAATGAATGCAGATGATAGGAGGCAGATTACATATGTAAAGCAGAGAATAAACTTTTAGCTTTAGAGAATGTTGGTACACTACCATCTATTTTGTGAAGAGCATGATGCAATATTTTGACAAAATCCTCGCAGCTGAAGACAATACTGCGACGATACAGTTTAGGTTGTGAAGTAGGATTGAAGAGACTAGGATAAATATGGCCATTTGGTAACCCATATGGATAGAGGAATTTAGAAATGAGAGAGCGGCGATAAGAAGTCAAAGGTTGACCATAAGGCTCATTATAGTTGGTGAGTAATTTTTCCAGTTCAGAATGGACAAGATACTGAGGATAACCGTTGGTATAGAACCGAACAAGACAGTCAGCAAGATCTACGGAAAGGAAAGTATCGCTAGTGCGATAAAATACACGACGCAAATGAGTAGAGAGTACAGATTGCTTAACTTTAATGGATGTATGTGAAGTATAATGGGTCAAACGCATGGATTCGGTGGACTTATGATAGACATTTACTAAGAAAGCATGAGAGGATTGGAAAATACGATGATCGAGATAAGCAACACAAGGGTAAACACTATATTTGAGATCTGGTTTTTCTACAGTATAAGTTACGTCGTATCCAATGAGACGGGGAAAAGCATCCATAAAACTAGAAACAGAGAAAGAAGGCATGTAGAGGAGCACATCGTCGATATACTTCCACCAAGCTAAAACACTATGGGACAAGAACAATGGATTATAATTAAGTTCAATCTGAGCATCTAGAAATATGGTGGCCAATAAGCCAGAGGCCCCTCCACCTTGTGGTAACCCTTCGTGTTGCTGATACAAATCACCATTGAATGTGAAATAATTGGCCTTATGGAGTATAAAATCTAATATAGATTGCAACATACTGACATCGATAGGGCAAGCAGCTTTAAACCAATCCTGACCCATAAAAAACTGCAGTAAATCCCATAAAGGAGGGATGCGAGTACTTGGGTACATTTCTCGTATTGCCATTGTAACTAATACATAACCTGGACGAGGCTGCAATTGTAGTAAATGATCGGTAAGCTTATTAATGTTAGACAGATTATGACACGAAAGCTTACTCTGGAGAGCAGCAGATAAGAAAAACTGACATAGCTTGTGTAAGGGGTGAGAGTACCATTGAATGGGACTGCAAATCGGACGGACCGGATTGTCAAGCTTATGGGTCTTGATAGTTCCATATAGATAAGGGAAGGTTGGCGAGGATGATAATAACTTCTTAAGGCTAGCATTTATAGAGGAGGGATAAAGATTAGGTTTAGCAGCATGAAGACGACACAAAGGATTAACAACCTTCCGGTACTGCGCCTGAATCTTGCGAGAAAGCTGGTCCTGATCACCGATGAATATTGAACAAGCTCCAGTACTAATATAACTCTGCAATAGGTCATCAATTTTTCCAATGTAAGAATCCCTATACATTAATATAGTGGCCTTGCACTTGTCAGACTGGACCAACAATAAATCATTACGAGCCTAAAGGAATTTATGAGTAACGTTGAATAAATGCGTAAGCATGGAATGGTAAGGTGAAGGAACACGATGAGTACGCATTGCAGCCAAGAATTTTACATAATGGTCATCCATCAAAGCCTTACAATAAAGTCCCAAATCATTTTGATATTCAGTGTGATACTTGTAATACTGAGCCAGGGCTGTGTAGTAATTGGAGATGGTAGGCGGAGCAACAGGACAGTAATTGGGACCAAAACTAACCAAAATACGCATCTCTAACGGAACAGTGATTGTAGTGAGATTAATAAAATCCCCAGGTATCGCACAAGGGTAAAGAGCTGGAAAGTAATTAAGAGAGGGTACAGTGGGGAAAAGCTGTGGGGACAGGGACGGAAGAGAGTTGCCCATAAATGCTGAGACAGAGGGGGCCAGACGTGATGGGATGGTAGAGGTCGTAGTGACGGGGACCGTAGAGACTATACAAGAGGCTGTATCCATGACATTCTTGGCTATGACCTGGGCAACATTATGTTTTCTAGCAACGATTTTAGCAGGAGTTTTAGTGACGCTTTTTGTGGCAAGGAGTGGTCTTGATTGTGGGTCTGTTGCTGGCTTTGGGCATGAGGCCATGAGTTTGGGATCCGTTTCTGTTCCTGATGGGACGGTTGATATGGTTGATAAAGGGGTAATGATGGGTGTTGTGTTAGCCACACATGGATGCGGACCGGTGGATATTGCGGGTCTGGATGACATCATGGAGATAACAATTGCTGATATAGAAATCCGTAAGATGTGAGCCCGATATGACGAGATGAATTAAAAAGCGGCGGCTATAATAAAAACACAACAGTGAATAAAATAGTGAATAGAGGAATGAATAGATAAATAAATAATAAGTGAATGAATAAACAGAAAGAATAAACCAAGGAAAAGAATGAGCAAATGAATGGATAAATAAATGAATGGAGGGATAAAATTGATAAACTAAGTGGATGAATAAGATAAGCAAGTAGATGGATGAGAGGAATATATAAACAAACACATAGAATAACTAAATGTATATTAACAAGTAAGAGAACATATGAGTGGATAAGCAGAGAA
>NW_024031536.1:0-17832 GCF_002237135.1 Teleopsis dalmanni
AACGTTTATAAAAATAAATAAAGCAAATAAACTAATAAATTGCGTTTTATTAAACAGTTGAGCTCGTGAGGTCTCGGCTCGTGAGCCCTCATGAGTAGCTCTTCAATTTGAGCAACTTGAAGGCTCACGCTGGTGAGCAGCACTTCAATATGAGCCAATTATGGGCTCACGCTCATGAGCCAATTTTGGGCTCACATAAGAATTGACTCTTGCTCATGAGCCTGCGCTGCTCATGAGTGAGCAAATACAAACCCTCATGGTAGTTAAGCGCGATGCAGGCTATCATTTTTGTGTGGCATACAAGTTGCGCTCTCTGTTGCTCAAATTTATTCTAACGACCGAACTTGAACATGAATGTCATTCATGCAAAATTTTTGAAGAGTAATGTTGTCTACGCACGCTACAAAAATGTACATGTGCAATTTAAAGTAAAATTTCAAAATCGTAAAATTAAAATATGGATGGTCAACGTATAAGTTGCGCTTTGCTTATTATTGATTAAAATTTTATATATACTTATGAATTCAGTATATGTGGCACTAAATTAAAAACTCTAAATTAAAAATTCATATATTTTTGCTTAAATAGTATAAAGTAACAACGTCATTAAGTACAGTAGTTAAAATGAGAAGGTTAGTAAAGGACCGTAGTTAATTTTACTACATATTAGGTCTGTTCCACGAGCTACACATAGTAAACCATGAGTAAAACAGAAGTAAAGTACAAACTGAGAGCGTAACACAAATAAAGCGCCAGATTACGCTCTTTACACAAATTTTCATGGAACAGCTTTGTGTAAAGTCTGGTGAAAACAGCTGTTTTTTGAAAAACAAAACAGTAGAAATAAAAATTGAAAAATAACAGACAAACACATTTTGAAAACCAAAGAAACAAAACGACAAGCCAAATATTTTTAAATACTATTTAAAATTAATTTATTTAAAGTTAAATTTTGTTTTAATAAAGTGAGTTAGAGTGCTGTTATATAAATTTATTATAAAAAATTTAATTTTATGTTATTATTACAGACGAAATGGAGGAAAGAACAATTGTTTCATATTCACCAACAACTTTTTTCGATTGCAAAATGGTAAGAAATTGTATTCACACATTGTTAATGGCAATTCATTAAATAATTTTCTATTATAATAATATTCTAATAATAATATTTTATTTTCTATTAGATGATGAACTTGTTGATGAGATGTCACAGCGGTTTGTTGCTGAAGAGGGGCAGTGTGATGAATTAGTGTTCAGTGTGCAGGAAAATATAGCACCAAAATGCACATGGACACACAATTCCACTAAAGAGTTGGTGTCACTGGTATCCACAAACATAAAAAGGGAACGAAAATGCCGACAGTTGAGGAGTAAAGCCATGATGTGGAAACTTATTTTAATATATTACATATTATTATTATTAGGACACATTATGTTAAAAACATATTTACTTTTAATATTATAGTCTTTATGTTTAGTTAGAATTAAAAATTTATTTAAATAATGTTATTTTAAAGCTAAGATAGAATTAAGTATATATTTATAAAATGTGATGTTAATATGTTAATTAGAATTAAGTTCTTTATTGCAATATTAATAAAATTAATTAATAAAAAATAAGCAATATACAAATAAACACTTTAATCCAAGTTATATTCTGTTTGTAATTCCTTACAAATCGAATCTCTAACGATACTTGATCTAAAAGGAATAAGGTTGTTGACATCATTATCTTCCTCAGATTCTTCTGAAAACGTGAATTCTAAGTCGTTTTCATTTGCAAGATTGTGCAAAATGCAACATGCTCTTATAAAGTGACATAGTTTTTCAACTCCTTTTAATTTACAGTAGTACAGCTGTCTAAAACGTTGTTTTTAAAATACCAAATGCATTTTCTATTAGTATTCGACCTGACCCCAATTTTCTATTGAAATTCTTTTGTGCACGAGTAAGACGCCCGTTGTCTTTATATGGCATAATAATGTGTTGTGTACAGGGGTATGCGGAATCAGCCAGTAGATAGTATTCTGTAAAGGTAAGAGGTTTTAATAAATCTCATTTTTTTTCCAAAGAACTTACCTCCATACTTCGATGGTAGTCGCATATAAATAGGAGAGTTTTGTAAGACCTAACTGTCATGACAGGAGCCTGGATGTCCGACAAATATGCTAATAAATTTTCTGTTTTCATTACAGATGGCTTGCAAGCATAATGAAGTATTTCCTTTTCTGTCAATGTAGTCGTCCTTACGATCTCCAGGAGGATCAATAGTTATACGAGTGCCATCTAGGCAACCTGTAAAGTAATATGTATTAATATATATGCAGCGTTAATATTCACATAAATCCTTACCTACAACTTTTGGAAAATTGCATAAGCTTCGGAAAAATGTACTTGCTTCTTCCTTTTTTGATGTGCTAAGCCATGCAATTATATCCGGACACATGTTGCTAAAGAAAGTTATCATCCTTCTTATAACGCGGTTTACTGACGATAAAGAGAGATTAAAGCGATCTGATAAATCTCTAAAACAACATGCGTCGTGACCAGCAAACCATAAAAAACAGCAACGTGAGCTTCTGGAGAAATGTTCAGTTCACTTACTCGCAGTGCAATAAAGTCGGTACTATTTTGAAATTTTATAGCCAAAGAATTAAAAAGGCTCTGCGAAATGCGGAAATGGGTTTTGAATTCCTTGTCGTCATATTTGTAAACAACATCTTGTATATAATTTTTTATACACACACGTTTTCTTTTTTTTATGTAATATCGAATACACTAATTCTGCATCATCGTCAGAGGCACTATCTCGAAGTGTATTAACTACGTTATATTCTGGTTGTGTTGTGTTACTTAAATCACTTAATAAAATATTTATTATGTTTTTATCCATTTCAATATTTATTTATTACAGTTGTTACAATTAAAAATGCAGAATTTTTTTATATTCACAAATGCCGCGCAAACAAACAACACAAATATTTGAATTCAAACCATAACAGCTGATTTACACATAAACACAAATTTTACTTCATATAAAATGCATGAGTAAAGTCTGTGTAACATTTTCAAATTTCGACAGGGATGTTACGCTCTCTCAGATGCTCTCATTTACTCACAAAATTGTTCGTGGAACGCACTTGTGTATACACAGTGTTACGCAAAGTTACTATGTGTAGCTCGTGGAACAGACCTATTATTTGTATTGTATATAATAAAACAATATACATACATATATTAATTGTTTTTCAAGACATTTGTAATTTGTATATTTTTGTTAGTTCGAGGTTATTAACATTTTAATTTCTTTTATTTTAATAAGTTTTAACAAAGAAAACATATTTAGAATACAAAGAATTGTTATTATGGCCAATTTTCAATACGTTTGTTTATTACTGGGCTTAGATCGCTAATTTAACGATGTTATATTTACATGTTTTTGTAAATAAAAAATTACTTATAATCATCACTTATAAATTTATGTTAAATATTTAATTGTATATTAATTTTTTATAATTTTTTTTTATATAATAATTTCGAAAAAAACCTTTTTATTAAAAATGTATATATTTCTGATTAATATACAATTAAACATTTAACACTAATTTATAAGTGTTATTTTAATAATAATAAATAATAATAATAAAAATAATAAATACATTAAGAATAAAAGAACGTTTTAAATTTATGTTACAATTCTACAAAATATATATCGTTTATATTAATTTATAAGGTAAAAATTTGTGCAACCACACAAAAAAATGCTCTTGTATGACGAATGAATGTTTTGTGGTGACAGACTATCATTCACAACATGTTGGCGAGAGCTGCTCACCAAAATTTTGGTAAGCACGCCAACACGTTGGCGGTGTGTCATTCAAAGGTGCAGACCAGAGAATATCTTTTATAGAATGGAAATTCCGCCCACCTCGATCAAAACTAAGAGAAATTGCTTAAGAAAATTCATTTTTTATAACATTTTTGTCACACGTATTAAATAAGTGTGATCACACCACACTTATGCCACTTTTACGCTCTTTCATGCTCTTTCAGGGCTGCTGCATAACTTTTTTTCAACTACTTACTGTACAAGTTTTTATTTAAGCGGATATATAAATACTCACAAATGAATATAAGCATACATTACATATAATTTAAATATTATTAAATTAAATGGATTTATTTACATTAACGTATGTAAAAACACGAAAGATTAAAATACGAAAATGCAACCATGAGTGTGCAAAAATAGCAAATCGAGCGTTTGACGTTTAAAGAGGAGTATGGCGAAATACGACGCGTAGAGTGGAGGTTTTTTTGGTTGCTTTGAAGCGAATGAAATAATATATATATTAAAAACTGCTACTATCAATATAATAAATAAACTAGGTTAAAATCTTAAAAGCTTTGCAAACTGTTTTATTTTACAATAACTTAACAAAAATCAGAAGTGGGATAAACAGCGCCTAGCCGAAACGTGTGAGTGTGTCCGTGGGAGCGCTAGCGCTTCAACACATTAACATGCGCGAAAGCGAAGTTAAGGTATAAAGAAAAACAAAACGAAACGGGAACGAAATTTGTTGTTTATAAATTAACGGCGGTAATAAAATGAGAATGGTGAAGTTGAAGGATATGCGTTTAAGCGAGCTGAAGGAGGCGTTGGAGGAAGAAGGTTTAGATACGACGGGCAACAAAGCGCAGTTAGTATTGCGTCTGACAGAGCACCTGAAAGCAGACGAAATCCGCGAGCCGGTAGATGTGATCAATTCACGAATAGATAATATGGAACGAATGATTCAACAACTTGTAATGGGCATAGAAAACGTGACACGAAGTAAACCTACGGAAAACGTGAGCGAAAAAAATGAAAATCAGAAGACGGAAATTACATCTACAGTGGTTAACGATTTACCACAACATGGGTCGGTAAAAGATATCAGCGAAACGATACCCGTGTTCGATCCAACAGATAAAAATGGTCTTACGGTTGGACAATTTATCAATCGCGTCGAAAGATCTCTTAATGCATTCCAATGGAATGAAAAACAACTATTGCTAGCCGTTTATGGAAAGTTAAAAGGAGTAGCGCGGTTGTGGCTGGATTCTCTACAAGAATTTGATAGCGAGTGGAGCAGTATATAAGTTATAAGTTGCGTGCAGAATTTGATGTAAAATGTGACGAAGCTGACATTAATTTTGAATTGAGTCAAGCGGTACGTAATGTTAATGAAGGCATCATTGACTATTGTTTTCGAATTGCGGCACTTGGCCGACGATACAAGATAAGTGATAGTGCCATTATAAAATATACTCGCAATGGACTAAACGACACTAAATTGCAAGCGGCGATCGCACTGCTACGGTTTAATAATTTAAAAGATTTTCGCGAAGGTATTGAGGACTTTTTATGCAATATGCAACATGGAACGAACAAAATAGCTTTGGCAAATTCATCGTCAAATCCGATAATAAATTCGAGCGTAAGTGTAGACGCAAATGAAAACTCCGGATAGGAACAGTTTAGAACGGAACCGAAGGTTAGAGCTTGCTTCAATTGCGGTGAAGCGGGACATTTTTCGCGCGAATGTTCAAAGCCACAACGTAGACAACGGTGTAACAATTGCGGAAGAGTTCACCCAAAAGGTCAGAGTACGCACTGTGGGGAGTCAAGTGTGCGTCGAATTGAACGCACCAAAGAATCGATCAGAGAAGTATACATAAATGGTAGACAATGTACAGCACTACTTGATACAGGTAGCCAGTGCAGTCTTATACGGAAAACAGTATCAAGAAATATTAATGGTCAAATTCAGCTATGTTCCATGAACATTTCGGTGTTCGGCGGTGGAAAGGTACGACTAACTGAAGGGGTTAGGGCCCAACTTGCCGTCGACAGTGTACGCCAACTAATAAATTTTTATGTAGTAGACGATAAAATGTTGACAACCGATATATTGCTAGGCCATGATGTTGTGTCAAATGATGTGGACGTACAAATTCAGCGCGATACGTTTACCTTAGAGAAAACGCCAAGACACTTAAGAGTAAGAATAACTACGCGGGACCCTATATCAACGAACGAAATCAATTGTGGAAGCGATAACGATGCAATTCGACGAGACTTGTGCAATCTCATTAATAGTAATAGAGACGTATTCGCCACAAGCTTGAGCGAAATAGGCAAAACGGGTTTAACGAAAATGAAAATTACATTAACAACCGATCAACCAATCGTACAAAAGCCGTATCGGGTACCAGCACCAAAACGGTCGGTGGTGGCAACAATGGTAAATGACCTTTTGGAAAACGGTATCATCCAGAAGTCAGAATCTACGTATGCCAGCCCTATTGTTTTAGTCAAGAAAAAGAATGGCGAAGATCGCTTATGCGTTGATTATCGGCGTATCAACAACAACACGATCAAAGAAATATTTCCCACCCCAAGTATCGAAGAACGGCTGCAAGAAGCGAAACAATATACTTATTTCACAACCCTTGATCTTAACTCAGGGTATTATCAAATACCAATAGCGGAAGAAAGCAGAAAATATACTGCATTTATAACGACAGACGGGTTGTATGAATTCAAACGTATGCCTTTCGGACTCAAGAATGCTCCGGCGGTATTCCTGCGTACGATGGCCAAGGTCAAAGAAATGACTCATCCTGGCGATATGGTGGATTTTATGGACGACATTGGCGTAGGCGGAAATACGGCAGACGAAATGTTTAGTAAATTACAACGAGTATTCAATGCATTACGTGAGGCGAAATTGACACTAAATATAAAAAAATGCATATTCCTAAATCGAGAGATCGAGTTTCTGGGTCATAAATTAACTTCAGACGGCATTAGCCCTGGTACAGCAAAAACTTTAGCAGTCGAAAACTTCGCAAGGCCCCGAAACCAAACGGAAGTACGACAATTTTTGGGTTTAAGCGGTTACTTTAGGAAATTTGTTCCAGGTTATGCGATCGTGAGTAAACCATTGCGACAGCTTTTGCATAAAGGCGTAAATTTTGAGTGGGGTAACGAGCAAGAGGGGTCATTCAATGAACTGAAATCGACATTAACGAGGAAGCCAGTTATGACTGCTTATCGATCGGATGCTGAGCATCAAGTACATACTGACGCAAGCTCAATTGGGTTAGCAGGCGTGCTGTTACAAAATGAGATGGGCGAATGGAAACCGGTCGTGTACTACAGCAGATCTACAACGATAGATGAACAAAAGTTCCACAGCTACGAGCTGGAAACATTAGCCGTTGTCGAAACTCTGGAGAGATTGCGTTATTACGTATACGGTAAACCGATCACGGTGGTGACAGACTGCAGTGCATTAAAAACAACGATGCAAAAACGCGAGCTAATTCCAAGAATAGCCAGGTGGTGGTTACGTATACAAGATTTTGATATAAATATAGAACATAAAAGTGCGAAACGAATGGAACACGTGGACGCACTAAGTCGAAATCCGTTACTAAATGTTTATGAAGGCGACACAGCGGACATGCGTACGTTCAAGGTTGGACTAAACGAATACGACTGGTTGTTTGCGATGCAATTACAAGACGTAAACCTTCAGAAAATCGTGGCTGACGTGCAACGCGAAAATGGACTTGAAAGCGATGGTTATAAAATGCATAACGGTCGGCTGTATCGTATGGTTGATGATAAGCTTTTATGGGTCGTGCCGAAACGTTTAAGACATCGAGTTCTTCGGGACTGTCATGATAGCGCAGGACACATGAGCGTTGAAAAGACGATAAACCGAATTAAAACCCATCTATGGTTTCCACGAATGCGAAACTTCACAAAGAATTATATTAAATCTTGTGTTGAATGTGCGTATAATAAACAGCCAGGGGGGAAAAGGGAAGGAATTTACCATTTCGATAAAATAGAACCTGTACCATTCAAGACCATACATATGGATCACTTAGGACCATTTCCTAAAAGTGTGAAACGAAATGAATATCTACTCGTTATAGTAGATGCTTTTTCGAAATTTACCGTACTAAAGCCAGTTAAAAGTACCGCGACAAAGCACGTACTCAGCGCAGTAAATGAAGTTATAAGTTACTGTGGAATGCCAACGAAAATAATTACTGATCGAGGGACTGCGTTCACAGCGAAAGATTTCGAGAGGTTTTGTACTCGGAACCATATTCGACATATTAAAAATGCAGTAAGAACTCCACGAGCAAATGCTCATGCCGAACGGACTAATCGAACAATATTATCGATGCTGTTACCAACAAATACGGTTGACAAACGATGGGACGAAAATATGGTAAGATTGCAATGGTGCCTAAATACGATGGAGAATGCGACAACGAAATGCACACCGTACGAGTTGCTGTATGGTTATCAACCTCGTGATATACTTCAGAACGCATTAATTCTAACTCTACATAACGACGACACTCTGACTACTGATCAATTAACGGATTTACGCAGAACGATTGCAGAACGAATTACTGATGAGCGAGCTAAAGCTAAAAGCCGATACGACAAGCGGTACTTACAGCCAACGAAATTTCAAGAGGGTGATCTAGTATTAGTCCAAAACGAGCCGTATAGCACGGGTGAGTCGAGGAAACTAGAGCCGCGTTATAAAGGCCCCTTCATTATTACTAAAGTACTCGACAAAGACCGATATGTAGTCAACGATTTACCCAACTCCAAACGAACACAGCGGCAGTACACCTCGGTGTATTCGTTCGATAAGATCAAGCGATGGTGTCAGTTGCCTTACGATGACAGTAGCAGCGAGGCTGATAACGACGATGATGACGACAATGATAACGTTGCCGAATCGACGGACAAAGCGGGGTCGCTTTGAGATGTCAGGAGGCCGACTGTAAAAACACGAAAGATTAAAATACGAAAATGCAACCATGAGTGTGCAAAAATAGCAAATCGAGCGTTTGACGTTTAAAGAGGAGTATGGCGAAATACGACGCGTAGAGTGGAGGTTTTTTTTGGTTGCTTTGGAGCGAATGAAATAATATATATATTAAAAACTGCTACTATCAATATAATAAATAAACTAGGTTAAAATCTTAAAAGCTTTGCAAACTGTTTTATTTTACAATAACTTAACACGTATAACTATGCAAAAAATTTTTTAATTGTAATTGAGTATGTTACACAATTATTTATACACTTTTCTTAGCTATTTATATATTTATGATGTGCGGAAAATAGTTGAGAAGGGTTTCATATAATATGCTGAAAGCAATTAAAATCTATTTTAATTTGAAATTCAAAAAATATGTTTTGAAATTAAATTCAGTATAATATCATGTTAATAATGTTTTTCATTTAAATAGCTTTTTGGAATAAATTGGGTATATTATACAATGAAATTTAAAGTTATATGACATTAATATATACAATTTATATACTATTGCATGCAGCATAAAATTCACATATGTATCTATGCAAATAAATTGTATACTGAAAAATAGAAATCATTAATTTTTATAATAGTAATTCAGTGTTAGACATATCAAAAGTCATATTATAATTTATATTACTTATTTTCAGAAATAAATAATTGAGTATATAGCATTGTTCACTTCAAGAAATATAATATTCCAAAATTTATTTAATATATATTGGTTTTCGTTAGAAATTGTTGAAAATTATTTCAACATTAAATAAATTTTTAAACAATCGCAATAAATACTATTTTTATTGCTTGCACGGCCACTCTATTATGGTGAATGCGTTTTTAAAATAGAGTACATATTACCTAAGAAATTTTCATTCTTATTAATTCGTAAAACGAATTTTGTAGTCAGTACCGAATAGATCGTCAAAGTGGGAAGGTGTGCGCTCACGTCGTTAATTTTTGTGTATTATTAATGAACATTTTGGGTTAATTAATTAAATGTTATAATTTTTTTTATTTTATGTATTATTAGTTTTGGGGAAATTTTCTTAATACTTATACAAAACGTTGTGTTGTAAATTAATTACTTCATACTTTTTTGATGTTTTTAAAAAATTTATTTAAGTTTCGTATAACTCATATAAAATTTTTTCGTTATCTTTTATGTATTTAAAAAATATTTAGTTAACTCATTTATTTATATATAAAATTAATTTTTATTATAAAATACAATTCATAAAATTCTCAAACAGTTATAGTTAGACAAACAAGTAAATATAGAATAAACATGTTTATAATAAACTCAATATTAAAAATGTAGCATCTTAATATACTTAAATGCAGTAGTTATAAAACATATAAAAAAACAATATAGATGGTATTTGTTATTATTATTTGCACAGTATTGAATATTAATACACGAAAACTTGGCAAAGAAATATTTCATATTTCACAGATACAACAAATAATAACAATTGCATTCCTTCATCATCGGTTACTGGAAATTTGTATAACGTCTTGTAAGTGGCACAGCCTCTAACACAATGTCTCACCATCTACAAAACATTAATTTATTAATTATGTCGTTACTATAGACAATTATTTTTACTTTTTTTATTTATAATATAAAGTTACAATTTGCTTAATTTTTTAAATCTTCACTTATATATACTTTGCCAACAACTTTTCTAAAATCTTTTTACTTTTTCTGCTGAATCAAATTCTTTTCGTCTCCTCTTGCATTTTCATTCTTGTCAACCTCATGTGGAACATAGGTTGACATTGGATTACAATTACAGAGTTGTATTTCTCAACTCCTTGTTAAAATTTAATTACGATCCAAATTTCCTTCATTCAGAATATAAATTCTGGTATATTATGTTTATTATACCAAGACAAAAACACTTTTTTGGTTTCACTTACGTAACATAAATACGTTTGGGTGGACACCACAATTATATACACTAGTAATTTTAAATCATTATTATTATTATTTACTTACTTTATTATTATTTCAAAAAAATGTATAATTAAATCATTTTGATCATTTTTTGCTTTATACTTTTTCTAATATTGGGCGCAAATTAGTTTTACTACTTTTTTTTTGTCAAGAAATCAAAACAGAGAACCCAAATTATGCTCCCTGTTGTACTCATCACCCATAAAATTTTTCTTAAGAGTAACTTAAAGGCTCAGTTAGACGGTAGGTAACGTAAGAAATTAATTCAAAGCGAAATGCACAACCAACTAGTGCTGTTCACATTATTCGAATTTTTTTTAAAACCGAAGTTCTTCGATTATTCGAATAATCGTATTTCAATAAAGTCTTCGAATATTTGAATTCTTCGAATACTTCGTGAATTCGAATACGAACAGCACTACAGCCAACCAATCTTGTGTGTTTGATAAAAACGAAATAAACAAAGTACACCGTTTTTGTTTATTTCGTTCCTATCAAATACGCAGATTTAAGGTTCGTATTCTGGGCAAGTTAAGGTCCGTATTCGGAGCGAATAAGGACCTTAACTTGCTCAAGTTGGAAATAATCATACGTTTTGAGATGGTATTAGTGCAATTTCTGAGAGTGTGTTTTTTTTATTTTGTGTTGTGCTCATTTAAGTTTCCGGTTTATATAAAATCTTCTTTGGTGCAGACACGGTTGCCACTTGAAAATTTTTTTCTGTACCAAAATTGGTTTAAAAAGGTACCATTTCTGTAAAAAAAGGTCCACAATTTTTTTAGACCTTTTTGTTTTTTCGTTCTGTGTTTTTCATAGTGTTATAAATGAACAAAATATAAAATAGTGCAAAGTTGCATTTATAAAAAAAATTAATTGGTAATATCCACAATAAAGTTGGGTTGTCAAAAATGTGAAATTTTTTAAACATGAGTACCAAACAAAAAAAAAGTACCAATTTTGGTACTAAAGTACCATAAGTGGCAACCGTGGGTGCAGACTATCATTTTTGTGTGTTATACAATGTTTTTCTCTCTTGTATGACACACAAAAATGATAGTCTGCACCGCGCTTAAAATACAAAGAAGAGTTATTTGGTGTTGAATGGGCAGTCAAATTCAAACGCATTTATTTTTAAAAAATTTGTTTTTAATTAATTTTTTATTTTTATTTATATGACTTAAAGAATTCAATTGAATCAAATATTTGGTATTTTTTATAAAATAAAATTCAAAATATTTACATTACACGATGCAATAGGATGTACTTCTGGCATAATTAATTATAAAGTGTATAAAGATAAAGAAAACATAAAATAATTCATTATTAACTTACGTGCTTAAATTTTTAGTTATTAATTTTAAATACTTACCATAAATATTATATGATCAATCTATTTTATATAATTAAATTAAATTTTGCAACAATTCAATTTTATATGATTTATTTAATTAATAATAATAAGGACATCAACATGTATTTAATTATTTGTATATTATAATAGAAAACATAATTAGATATTAAACAACATAGTTTTTATTAATATAACATACATCATATCATTGCTACAATAGGCCATAGTACTGTCTTCACTAACAACAACTACGGCTGAGCTACTTGCGGTGTTTAATCACCTAATAATAGGCAAACCTCATATGAGACCAGTATAAACATTCATCAAAAATCAAATTTATAATAATTTGGAAAAACTTGTTCATTGCATGCACACAAAGTCAATCATATACATACCTATGTACATATTTTACGAAAAATATACACAACAACAAAGCATATGCGTTTGAACTTGTCTGTTCATTCAACACCAAAAAACTTTTCTTCGTGGCTGGCTACTATTGAACGCGCTTTCCTTTCTATTTGCTCTTAACACTAATGGCGTTTTTGATTGGTGAATCTGGATTCAATCTAGATTTACTCTGGATCTGTCAAATTTTGTTGCCCAATCGAATATTTTTCGTGCAATCTAACATTCTTGAAGTAATGTTAGTAGGCTTTTGACAAGTCACATACATTGAGTATCACTACAAATATACAAATGGATAACGAAATTGAATACGTTATTGATACTTCTGGTAAATAAATTAAAATGAATAATATAATTGCTGTCATCATACAAATTTAATATGAATTTTAGATGAAGCTGAAAATATCTTCAGTCAAGCTCACATGCCTCGGAAATGACTAGAAGAAGATACAAAGTATATAATCGACCTATAAGTGAAGGAGCAACAACATATTGGACCACGAAAAAATTTAAAAACAATAAAGCAATGTTGTAAAGTATTGGTTAGGATCTATCAATGACATTCGCAGACGTTTATACTGGCACTCGAGTGAAAGGTCGCTACAAGTGCATAACTCGTAGGACAAAAAATGCGATAGAAAACAATTTTACAAACGGAGCGGCATTTATAGAAACGATCTAGGTATGATGACGAAATGGCACAAATTATAGCGCAAGATGACTCACTGTGCCCTAAAGTAGCAATTGTGCCTGGTAGAGTTTGTCGAAAATTTGCCATTTCAGGACACTCTACAGAATAACTTCTTTAAGCTCCTCATCATTGTCTCCTATTCCATTAACTTCACGCACTACGAAAAGAAAAATAGAGCAAGAGCATCATGGATTTTACTAGGTGATCCAACGAATAAATCTAAAAATCTTTTGTTAGCATCACAAATACCTAGTAATGTTATAGACAATCCATGTCTATTTATGTACGTAGAACGTATTTTATTACGTACGATCAATGCACCCTAATACATTTTGAAATCGTGCAATTTATAAAATATTTCTAGTATTTGAACTTTCTAATGTATTGGAAGATCTTACTTGAAAAAATTGTTGAGCGTTGCTATCTTTTTCATCTCAGCTTGGCATTCTTATAACTTTTGCGGATATATCAAATAAAAAATCCTAAATGCAAGTTATATATTTATGCACACTTGAAGGTGCTACGTGGAATAAATTGACTACTTTTCTGTAAGTGGTTTTGTTGCCCGCAAACCTTCAAGTTGAGTTGTATGTAAGAGTTATTGATACATATTTAGAAATATATAATAAGCACCACAAAAATATAAGACATTGCTTTTCAGAACTGCTTCCCATCCTTCCGCCAGCACGTGTTTTATGTTTATAATGCGAAGATTTTCCAAACTGATTAATTATTTTTTCTGCAGTTAAATGACTGAATCGAACATTTTCTCTAAACTGCATAAATTATTTTTACAAATTGCATAAATAAACAAATTGATTTTTATTATTCACACAAACGTCTTTTTCTTCAACTCTGCGTTTTACCGTTTTTCTAAATTGTATCAATTTGAAAAACATGTCTTCATCTGAAGATGAATCATCAGATGACAATGCATTTGCTGCCAATTGTGCAATAATTTTGAATTTATCCATTTTTTAAAAAACGACCATCAACTATAACGAACAATTCACACTTTTTCATCTGTCAAATCATATAAATCAAAGAATATCTTTACAAGTACGGAAACTCCGCCCACTTCGTGAGAGTGCATTTGAAATTGCTTTTGAAAATTTATTTTTTATAACATTTTGGCACACGTATTAAATACATGTGATCTTACCACGATAACATCAAATTGCTCTTTTTGGGGTTGCAGTATAATAATTTGCTACTACTTGCTAATCATATGTTAACTTTTTAGTAATATAAAAAACTTATGCTTCCTTATTTGGTTAATAATATCACATTACGTAAACAAAATATATATTGTAATAAATAATATATGATAAATAAATATATAAATTAATATATAATAATTTAAATCAATTAATTTAAATCAGTTTAGTTTGCTTAATAATGTAATATATATTCAGTAAATTGATTTTTGTTGCTTTTTTCATATGAATTTTATAGTATTTTAATTTATTACGTTAGACAACAAACTTTTGTAGAAGCAAATTTTTTAATTAAATAAAACAAACAGTTTTGAATATTTCTTATTTAATGAGTTATATTTTCTTAAATATTTTTTGCGAGTGTAAAACATTATTTCAAAATCAATTTTGATATAATAGCATTAAATACCGTTTTGATGTGAAATTAATAACAAAGACTGAAGCTACTACCAATGCAAGAGGCTGAGACCATCTTACTCCTGCGATTCCTTGTACCATGAAAGTCAAGACAGTACTTGCAATTTTGCAAGTACGGTCTTCACCACCAAAATCTTCAAGCCCAACTATTTTGTCATTATGTCTGTCATACTGAAGGTGACCTTTCAAAGACATTTCATCGCAGGATACAGAAACGAATCTTTGTTCGTATGAGAAGCCACGACTTCGTAACTCCAAAGCTTTAATACTACTATGCGTGCAGCCTGGAGACTTGGGCCAACTTGTGACGAACTCTCGTAAGGTTCGTTCTAATGGCCAATTAAAACTTACGCGTAAATGTCTGTAAGTTAGGGGTGAAAGTAAATTAACTCCTAAAGCTATTGTTTTCAACTTAGAATCATAGCGACACCCACGTGAATGACGATTACTGTTTCGAAAACAATTTCTTACACATACCTGCATATTTTGTGGAAGCTTGCTACAAAGCTCATCTATCAAACTCTCATCTAAATTGCTTGTAACACTTTCAATAGTATTACATTTTAAAAGCAACTCTTTGTTCTCTTCTTTAATTTTTTCTAAACTCTCATTTTTTTCCCTAATTTCTACTTCTTTACTTTTAATAATTTCATTTTTTTCTTCAACTACCTTCTCTAATTTTTTTAATTTTATTAAAATTTCTGAATATTTTTCGTTAAGTTTTCTTTTTCTGGGAGTTGCTTCAGAAAGACTATTTTCTGTTTGGTCCTCTCTTCCACAAACAGAAATTTCACTCATATCAAAGGTTTTACTAACTCCTATGCTAGAGAGGTGATTTTGCTTTTCATTTTCCACATTACTTTCGTTGTTAATTACATTTTTATTTAAATTACTAATATAACTTAAATCTAAATTAACGTCCGGGAATGCGCATTTAGAAATTCTTGCAGAACACATCATTTCGGCAGAAAAATGATTGTTACAGGCAAACATATATTTAGTTTGCCCAACTACTCCTAAGCGCTTCATCCATTCTGTTCTAATTTGGTAAATAATTATCAAAATTAAATGAAATACAAAAATAAAAATTAATTATAAAGAAAAACAAGTATATTTGAGTAGTTACATAAAAAGGATCAACAATAAAAAATAAATATATTTAACTACAAATAATAACACAAAGTTAGTTTTGTCTTTGCAGACGTTTCAATAATTTTCACACAAATAGCTATGCTAAAAAACAATTATTTACTTTTTACATACGATATACATATTTTTAACGCCTTTATTTAAATAAATTTATTGTACAATTAAATTTCAATAAATACATGCCATTGAAAATACAATCCATTTAAACATTTATTTTGTAGATTACTTAACATTTATGATCAGTAAGATTCATATTCAATTTTCATTTTCTAGTATAGGATAAGAACTACACGAAATATAAAAACCATTTTTATAACGATTTTTTGTTTTTTTATATAATAATTTTATATATAATTTGATTGAAATTTATATTTTCAATAATATTAAAAAAAAATCTGGAAACGTTATTCGCAAAAAATCAGTGTTTTTATTACAAATTGTTTTTTATAATTTTATTGCTTTATCATTACGAACATGTATTACTACTTACAAATATTTTAATTAACACATCCATATTTGTTATTCCACATATACTGTATTCCACATATACTGTATTCCACATATACTGTAAAACAATTATGCAAAACACTTATGCCAAAAATTTACGTAAAACTGAAATGCAAAGTTTACCTTCGTTCCTCATTGTTGTCCGGGAATTTATAAAGGGATTTAAACTCCTTACATCCTTTAACACACTTTTTTCCCATATTTTTATATAAATACTAAACTTTATTTTTACAATTTATTAGTGTTTATACAGTAATAACACAATATGCTACTACTTTCAATTTTAACTACTTTTTGTTAAATATTTGCGCGGTAAATTTTGTGTGATTTGGCGCAACGAAATTTTATATTACTCTCAAAAAATCAAAACCAAAAAACAAAACCACACTCTTTCTTACACTCTTCGTGGTAAACTTTTCAAAATATTCCGTTCTCAAAAGTACTCGAAGCATCGGAAAAAGGTGAAAAGGTGAAAAATTTCAGTGATTTCAGCTGGTGTTAGTGCACTTTTCACTAACACTTTCAAGAGCTCTACAGCAAATTGTTGTTGTGCGAAAAAACAAATTTTAGTTCACAATGGAGTTACCGTTCTTGTAAGGTATTCTTTGATATAAAACAAATTAAATCAGGGAAATCTTGCTACTCTCACAAAAAATGCAGATTGTTATAAATTAATCTTAAGTGTTATACAGATTTACCAATCGAAAATGAAAATTACATAAAAGAAACAAAATTTTGAAAATGTAGAAACAAGAAATTGCACTTTACTAATTGCCCTTTCGTCTCGATGCAGCAAAACTCATGAAGCATAAGAACGCAAAACAGAAATTCGTCGCCATATAAATTACATAAGCACCTAAACTAATAATATGAATAGAAAATATTCCTATACTATATCACACATCCCTTCATACCATATGTACATTCAACAACTGTTTTGTATGCTTCGAACACTTAAGATCCTTGTGTTATACACAGCTTTTGTATGCCTTAATTGTTCTGCAATCAAAAGCTCATTGTGCTTTTAGCTGGCTACTATAAAATCAATAAGAGTCATTTTTATGTTCTGCTTTCGCAAACTGTGTATAATTCAAAGTCGAGATTCTAGGAAAAGATGTAATGTTTTATTTTTTTTTTGATTGTGAAGTCATCGATTACTTCTTTGAATTATTAAGTCATTTCTATTATTGATTCAATTTGCTTTTACTCCAAAAATTTCCACTCATTTCCAT
>NW_024031537.1:0-17816 GCF_002237135.1 Teleopsis dalmanni
TTTTTTTAATGATGCCGACAAATTATCTCATATACTTTTTCTAAACGCAATTTAAAATAAAAAATTGCTTTAAACTTTCGTTTGAAAAATGTTTATATAGAAACGGAAATTGCCCCAAATCGACGATTAAAATTTAAAATCAGAAATCATGCCACCAAAAACTAGCGGAAAAGCAGCCAAAAAAGATGGAAAGGCTCAGAAAAATATAACCAAAAACGATAAGAAGAAGAAGCGCAGGAGGAAGGAGAGCTATGCTATCTACATTTATAAAGTGTTAAAGCAAGTCCACCCCGATACTGGTATATCATCGAAAGCCATGAGCATCATGAACAGCTTCGTGAATGACATATTCGAACGTATTGCTGCTGAGGCTTCGCGCTTAGCACACTACAATAAGCGCTCCACCATTACTAGTCGGGAGATTCAAACTGCTGTTCGTCTTTTACTTCCCGGTGAACTGGCTAAGCACGCAGTTAGTGAAGGAACAAAAGCTGTCACTAAGTATACTAGTTCCAAGTAAATTGCGTTATATCAAACAAACACCACTTATTCAAAAGGCCCTTTTCAGGGCCACAAAAATATTCAATTGAGTTGATAATTTATCTATATTATAAATATGTATAGATTCCTGAAATTATTTACGAAAACTGACAGGCTTACCAATACCGCGTTATTGAATCTCAGAATGGTTGCAAGCTCCTCGGGGAGGTACGCAGATCTGATAAAGTTATAAACAATAATCCAGACAAGGATTATTGTTAATAGAAAGTAAAAGTGCTCAAGTGCACTGACTCAATTAACCTCAACATAATAATAATATAAATATGATATATATTTTGTTTTTGATATTTCTTTTAAGAGGCTACTGATAGAAGAAAAAAAATAAAAAAAAACTTTGACAGTCTCTTCATGAATTATCAGCTATCGTTTGGTTGTTAGTGAATAAATGATTCAATCAACAAATTAATTTCTGTCAGTTTTGACGATCTTACAGTTTTTTGATCATGGATAATATAACCTGCTAAATAGAGTTAACTCTTGAATTAACGAGTGTTAATCCTTATCATCAGTCTTAGTACTATCATCGCTTTTAAATTGATATATTCTATATTTGCATTCGTGCTTTAAATTTGAAAACATACAATTTCATGGGAGCTCTTTTACAACTCATTCCTTAAACGTTCTTTTAGTAAGTTCAAGTCATTTACATTACATTATGGCTTTTGATGCTTTCTGCTTACAGCAAAAGAAAAATAAAACATATTGATTCAATTAAATGTTATGACGTGAAACATTCTATGTCTAATGATATACTATATGATACTAATAATAGTATACATATGATACATATACATATTAATATATATTATGCTACTTCTAATAGCTATGTCTATACTATATCTATATGATATAATTTATCATTATCTCTTTTCTTTGAATAAACTTACTATTATAATTGTTGCATTTACATTTACATTTACATTTTGCTTATTTTATTTTCATAGTCAAAAATAAGCAATTGAAAATAGTCAAGCAATTTCAAACCCTGGATAAGTCATGTCATTTTTATTTATCTCTTTTCTTTATATAATTTTGGTCCTGAAAAGGACCGATTTTTGTATATTTATAAAATTATATTGCTTCCAATCTTAAGCACGTTCTCCACGAATACGTCTAGCCAATTGAATATCTTTTGGCATAATTGTAACGCGTTTGGCATGAATTGCGCATAAGTTAGTATCTTCAAAAAGACCCACTAAGTATGCTTCGCTAGCTTCTTGAAGAGCCATTACAGCAGAACTCTGGAAACGTAAATCAGTTTTGAAATCTTGTGCAATTTCACGGACCAAACGCTGGAATGGCAATTTGCGAATCAAGAGTTCAGTACTCTTTTGGTAGCGACGAATTTCACGTAAAGCTACAGTTCCTGGACGATAACGATGTGGTTTTTTCACACCTCCAGTAGCTGGTGCACTTTTACGTGCGGCTTTGGTAGCCAATTGTTTTCGTGGTGCCTTACCACCAGTCGATTTACGAGCAGTTTGCTTTGTACGAGCCATAATTTATGAGATATGTTACAATATGGTATTTTAAAAAATAGCGCAATTGAATAGCTCAATTTTCTCATCATACCTGGATGTTCTGTTTCAACTATTCACATGTTTTAACATTCATTGTTTCTCATATTGCTTATTCTTTTTGTTTTGTTTTCTTATGTTTTGTTTTGTTTTACCCAATATTTTTCATATCTTTCGTAGTGCTTATATTTTCTATAAATAGTCGTCAATCATCTGTCGTGACTTCATTTATTGTTTGAATTTGAATTCGAACGGTTCTACCATATCTATAAAAATTTAAATACAAAATGACTGGTCGTGGTAAAGGTGGCAAAGGATTAGGAAAAGGTGGTGCTAAGCGTCACCGCAAAGTTCTTCGTGATAACATCCAAGGTATTACGAAACCAGCTATCAGACGTTTAGCTCGCCGAGGCGGAGTTAAGCGTATTTCTGGTTTGATTTATGAAGAAACTCGTGGAGTATTGAAAGTATTTTTGGAAAATGTGATCCGTGATGCTGTTACATATACAGAACATGCCAAAAGGAAGACTGTTACAGCCATGGATGTCGTATATGCTTTAAAGAGACAAGGCCGTACCTTATACGGTTTTGGAGGTTAAGCAAATAATCAATTATTGATTTAATAATGCAATAATATATTGCCCAATGGTCCTTTTCAGGACCCAAATAATCTTACACTTAAAGAGATAAATTTACATATATATGTGTTGGTATTTTTCTAAAATTATAAAAAAATAAAATTTATTATTAGCCTGATCGGTTGATGTCTGTCGAGTATAATTTATAATTAAAATGATCAGTTTAACAATGTACAAAATATTTATTATTATAATTCTCAATTTCTTTGTTACATTAGCAGTATATATGTGGACTAGCTTCTTACGGGCTTAATTATAATTCTCATTCAATTTTTTTATAGAATAAGATAAATAGAACTGACGTATATGAGTAATTTGCGGACTGTTAGATATTGCAGTTTGAAGTTTCCGCACAATGGTGCAAAAATTTTCTCCATTCATTCCTAAGAGGTGGTTTTAGTGAATTCAAATCTCACACTGAATCTGAATCTTAATCTTAATCCAAATCCAAATCCAAGTGTTCAACAAGCAAACTGCTTCCGGGGAAAATGAAAGTGAAAAAAATTCGTATATGAATTAAGTGAATTATGACAATATTATATAAAGAAAAGAAATAAAAGAACTTGTTATTGAAATAAATTAGAATATTTTAAAGTTATCTTTAAGTAATTTGCAGCGTCTTGCAAGTGAGTACCGAGTGTGGTGTGTTAGTTATAAATTAACAAGTGTAATTAGAAGCATTATATAATAATAAATAAAATTAGCATAAACCACTATTTTTATTTATTTAAAATAGAATTTAAAAATGAAATTAAGTGAATAAAATATATACAAGTGAGTATTTCATCAAATAAATGACATATTTTGATATATAATATTTTATGGTCATTACTATAATAAATAAATAATTGGATATTAAATATAATAGAATAAGATAAATATTTATTAACTTAAGAATGATGTGAAGTATTGCACATAATGTCTAAATAAGAGAATATAATTTTTTTAAATGCATAAAGAATTTTTGTTTGCTTATTAGAGATTAAATTTATAGCGCATTACAGAATAAAAGAATTTCTTCATATTATTCATGAGGTATTATTAAAAGAAATGATCGTGCACTGTGACCTACAAGGTATATTGTGCCCATTACTCGGGTTAGAGTGTTTCTCCAAGTCCGTTTTCTTTAATGAAAGACAATATAAAGTCCATCTTTCCTAGTCTTGAATATTTATGATCCATGAAATACCCTCCTAGGTGTTTATTCCGTTTGTGCATCAGTGGGCACTACCCAAGCACATGGTATGCAGTTTCTCTCTTCTCTACAGTATCTGCAGTCTGAGTTGGATTGAATTCCTAACTTCGATAGGTGATTATTCAATCTTTAGTGACCGGTCATTAATAAACGCAATAGGTATACCATATACTAAAACATTTTATAAAATAAATAAATAAATAAATAAATAATGAATCTTCTTATCTTCTTTTTACACATATTTTGTAGCCCTAAAAAGGGCTGTTTTGATGAATTTAAAGTTTGATTTTTAAAATTATTTTTTTGCAGCAGTTTTCTTGACTGATGTTTTTTTAACGGCAGTTTTTTTAGGTTTTGCGGCCGTTTTAGCTTTTGTAGAAGTAGACTTTGGTTTAGCTGGCTTAGCCTTAACAGATCCAATCTTTTTAACACTTTTAACTTTAGCTTTCTCAGTTTTTTTCTTTTCAACACTCTTCTTAGCTGCCGCAGATTTTTTAGGTTTTTTCTCTCCAGATACCTTTGCCTTTGACTTTTTAGTACCTGCAGATGATGCAGTAACCTTCTTCTTCGTAACACCTGATGGCACCTTCTTTTTCTTACCCTCGACAGACGATTTAGGAGACTTAGCAGCAGCAGCTGATAATTTAAATGAACCAGATGCACCTTTTCCTTTTGTTTGTATCAATTTGCCATTAGCTACAGCAGTTTTCAAATATTTTTTAATAAATGGAGCCAATTTCTGGGCATCACATTTATATGTGGCACTTATATACTTTTTAATTGCCAACAATGAAGATCCGCTGCGTTCCTTCAAGTTCTTGATAGATGCATCAACCATTTGTTGTGTTGATGGATGAGATGGAGCTGCAGAAGGTTTTTTTACTTTTGTTGCCTTTTTAACAGCAACTTTCTTTTCAGGAACGGCAGTTATCTCCTTTGGAGAATCTGTATTTGCAACGGCAACAGCTTCAGACATATTTGCTTTTTAATATTCCGTAATATTCTTACTTATGAATATTTTTTCGCATTTTTATGGTAGCTTAGCTCACTTTGTACGAAGCGCCGAGAAGAGCGCATTTATAAAAATTTTTCATTAATACATATTTCTACTGAGTTTGAAAAAATTTTTCAACATTTATTATTAATTTTAAATAGACCAAGTAAATTAAACACAATTATTTAAATCAAATTAAGTAAAGAAGATATTGAATATTTTATTACATTCATTTTTATACTAATTATAATTATATAAAATATATAAAAATTGGTTTAAACTTTAAATTTTGTAAATCTATAGTTGAACTTGTTAATAAATTAGAATATTTTAAAGTTATCTTTTGTATAATTTATATATTAAATTATTTATTAAATAGTTTATTCAATTCTCTGTTAAATTATATATATGGTTTTATATATTTCATATATTTATAAATGCAAATTTAATAAAACATGAGATGCATAAAAACGTCAGTTTTAACATTTTGAATGCTTATGTTTTATCCTATTTTGAAATATTAACTCAATTTATATAAAAGTTTAAAATTTCAAAGCACTAATAGAAATAATTATAAATAAATATATTGTATTTTAATTAGAATATAAGATTATCACTTTTAATTATATCAAATAGTGTCTATTTGAGATTAGATATCCATCCATAATGTTAACATGTTACATTGAATTCGTTTACTTTAAGATATGTTTTAAGATTTTCTATACGTATTATTTTTAAAATTTTATTACAAGTTTTAAATAATTTTTAATCATGTGAAAAATTATTATATATAAACGTTATTAATAACATATCAGCAATTAAATTTATAGTTTTCAATATCATTCGAATAACAACTGTACGTATCCTACTTAATAGAATTCATAAAAAAAAATTATATCTACATACATGATTAAAAATATATAAGAATGAAATCATTTTACTTTTTCTTTTATAATTATAATTTAATTATTTAACTTTGACTATTATAAGTATTTTATTAAATATGTATATTTAAAAAAAATGTTCTTTTTATTACTTTATAATTAAAATAAAATTAAAATTAAATGTGCGTATTCTAACATTTTTATAAGGAGTGATATACGACATAAAATGTTAAAATTTAAGATGAATTTTTTTATAAACTAACATGGATATGGATAACATTTAAATAGATACTGAAGTATATATATAAACTTGCGGCTGCAATCTTCCATAGTCATTCCTAAGAGCTAGTTTTAGTAGGTTCAAGACTCACACAGTGGCTTTGGATGTTTTCCATCTACTGCCATAAATCTTTTATAAAATATAGAATATTTTATAAAACTAATTCAGATACAAATTTTAAAAACTCTACCTTTAAATAATTTATCTATAATAATAAATATTACAATACCAAAATATTGAAATAGTAACTATGATAATAATAGTAAACATTTAGGCCGTGTGCGAGTTCGAGTATATTTAGGGGAAATAGTCAATTATGTCGGTATGGCAGCGATTGTTGGTACATACCAGAATTTCTAATGAGATAAATTAGGTGTTACCATTTTGAAAATTTTATAAGATGTTTAGTAAATAAATAAATAAATTTTAAAACTTTTAAAAGAAAAATAATTATTTTTTATATGTTTCCTTCTTTATATTATGAATATTAATGTTTTTTAATAATTGTATCACATTTATTTAATAATAAATACAAATATTTGGCACAAAATTATTAGGTTCTTGATTTCAAAAAGGTAATTATGAAACTTTATGCTATTGGCCTGGCAACGTTATTTGTTTTGTACATTTTTATTAGTAACAAATATAATATTAATATTATTGTAACTTAGATTATACTACCTGCGAAGATTTATGTATCTATTTATTGATACGCGAATCTATGATAAATATTAAAAGATTCTTAATAATATATAGGGTTAGGCGATTGAAGTGTTACAAATTACACAGCGATATGTTTGTCAAACTGATATTGCCAACTACGTCAAATTCATATGAATGACAGCTATTTATATTGTTTACAAGTTACCACAAGCATTTGCGTCTAAGTTTTATAGAACTAATATTATTCGAAATGGAATTAAAAAATAAGTGTGATTGCATTATATTTGGTTGGAAAATTACAACTAGCTATTGTGCTTGAGCTCAAATATCTCAATGTGAATAAAATGTTTGTGTATCGTACCTTAAATCGTTATAATAGCTCAGGCAGAGTCACCAAATGCTATAGTGGTGGACAAAAAAAAAACAGCAACATTGCCTAAAATGGTTCGGAAAGTGAAGGCTCGACTTAAACGAAATCCACGTCGTAGTACTAATCAAATGGCCAAAGAACCGATAATATCTGAACGAAGCATCTGACGCATTTTCCAAAATAAGCTCAAGGTAAAGCTTTAAAAGTTCCAAGGCACAAGATCTTGCACCAAAGCAACAAAAAGTTAGACTCGAATGAGCAAAGGAGTTGTTACGCTGGGCCAATTTGGAGAGCAAGTTGAGAACTAAAAAATAAGCCAGTTTCGATACGCTGAAGAAAGCTTTTATTCAGGAATAGGCCAAAATACTGGAAGATCACAGCCATAGTCAAGACAAAAGGTGGCCACATCAAGCTAGAGTGAATGGATTGTGAAATTTTAATTATTTTCACAAATTTTTGTAATTTGAATCAATAAAAAAATAATGTGATCGCTTGAATAGGTAACACTTCAATTATCTAACCCTGAATAATAAACTTGCATTCTTAAAAAATAGTGGCACAGCGAACCTGATTTCTAGGAAGTCAATTGGAACGCATACACACTCGTATGTATAAAAACTGGTTGATACCTGCTGCCCAAAAACAAAAAAAAAATTATTACTATGTAGCAAAACGCAGTGTTAAGTTATACACTAACAATGCTATGTATTTTATCTGTTATGTAGGCTGATTTACAATTTTCGAAGATTTCGATTTCATGAAGGTCTTCCAGGAATGTAACGGAACAGAAGGGCGAGGCAAGAAATGATTGATTGTTAAGTGTTTTAAAGTATGGCTTGTGTAAGTTAGTAGGGTAGGTATGATAGTATGTACAATATTTATATCAATTGATTTAATGAAATACATTTTCTTTAATAAAATAAATTTTGTCGTCCTGAAAAGGACGGATTAATTGATAGTTAATTCTCCACGTATATGTATTCGTATTTTAATAAATAAAATAAAATAATTTAAGCCTTCTTTTCTGTTTTCTTTGGCAAAAGTACAGCCTGAATGTTTGGTAGTACACCACCTTGTGCAATTGTAACACCAGACAATAATTTGTTCAATTCTTCATCATTACGTATGGCCAACTGTAAATGACGAGGAATGATTCTTGTCTTCTTATTATCGCGTGCTGCATTGCCAGCCAATTCAAGAACTTCAGCAGCCAAATATTCCATAACGGCAGCTAAGTAGACTGGAGCACCTGCACCAACGCGTTCAGCATAATTGCCTTTACGCAATAATCGATGAATACGACCAACTGGAAATTGTAATCCAGCACGATTTGATCGTGACTTTGCCTTGCCTTTAACTTTACCACCTTTACCACGACCAGACATAGTTGAGTTGAGTTTCTAGTAGTTGAGATTTATAAAAATTGGATCTATTTTTTTTTAATGATGCCGACAAATTATCTCATATACTTTTTCTAAACGCAATTTAAAATAAAAAATTGCTTTAAACTTTCGTTTGAAAAATGTTTATATAGAAACGGAAATTGCCCCAAATCGACGATTAAAATTTAAAATCAGAAATCATGCCACCAAAAACTAGCGGAAAAGCAGCCAAAAAAGATGGAAAGGCTCAGAAAAATATAACCAAAAACGATAAGAAGAAGAAGCGCAGGAGGAAGGAGAGCTATGCTATCTACATTTATAAAGTGTTAAAGCAAGTCCACCCCGATACTGGTATATCATCGAAAGCCATGAGCATCATGAACAGCTTCGTGAATGACATATTCGAACGTATTGCTGCTGAGGCTTCGCGCTTAGCACACTACAATAAGCGCTCCACCATTACTAGTCGGGAGATTCAAACTGCTGTTCGTCTTTTACTTCCCGGTGAACTGGCTAAGCACGCAGTTAGTGAAGGAACAAAAGCTGTCACTAAGTATACTAGTTCCAAGTAAATTGCGTTATATCAAACAAACACCACTTATTCAAAAGGCCCTTTTCAGGGCCACAAAAATATTCAATTGAGTTGATAATTTATCTATATTATAAATATGTATAGATTCCTGAAATTATTTACGAAAACTGACAGGCTTACCAATACCGCGTTATTGAATCTCAGAATGGTTGCAAGCTCCTCGGGGAGGTACGCAGATCTGATAAAGTTATAAACAATAATCCAGACAAGGATTATTGTTAATAGAAAGTAAAAGTGCTCAAGTGCACTGACTCAATTAACCTCAACATAATAATAATATAAATATGATATATATTTTGTTTTTGATATTTCTTTTAAGAGGCTACTGATAGAAGAAAAAAAATAAAAAAAAACTTTGACAGTCTCTTCATGAATTATCAGCTATCGTTTGGTTGTTAGTGAATAAATGATTCAATCAACAAATTAATTTCTGTCAGTTTTGACGATCTTACAGTTTTTTGATCATGGATAATATAACCTGCTAAATAGAGTTAACTCTTGAATTAACGAGTGTTAATCCTTATCATCAGTCTTAGTACTATCATCGCTTTTAAATTGATATATTCTATATTTGCATTCGTGCTTTAAATTTGAAAACATACAATTTCATGGGAGCTCTTTTACAACTCATTCCTTAAACGTTCTTTTAGTAAGTTCAAGTCATTTACATTACATTATGGCTTTTGATGCTTTCTGCTTACAGCAAAAGAAAAATAAAACATATTGATTCAATTAAATGTTATGACGTGAAACATTCTATGTCTAATGATATACTATATGATACTAATAATAGTATACATATGATACATATACATATTAATATATATTATGCTACTTCTAATAGCTATGTCTATACTATATCTATATGATATAATTTATCATTATCTCTTTTCTTTGAATAAACTTACTATTATAATTGTTGCATTTACATTTACATTTACATTTTGCTTATTTTATTTTCATAGTCAAAAATAAGCAATTGAAAATAGTCAAGCAATTTCAAACCCTGGATAAGTCATGTCATTTTTATTTATCTCTTTTCTTTATATAATTTTGGTCCTGAAAAGGACCGATTTTTGTATATTTATAAAATTATATTGCTTCCAATCTTAAGCACGTTCTCCACGAATACGTCTAGCCAATTGAATATCTTTTGGCATAATTGTAACGCGTTTGGCATGAATTGCGCATAAGTTAGTATCTTCAAAAAGACCCACTAAGTATGCTTCGCTAGCTTCTTGAAGAGCCATTACAGCAGAACTCTGGAAACGTAAATCAGTTTTGAAATCTTGTGCAATTTCACGGACCAAACGCTGGAATGGCAATTTGCGAATCAAGAGTTCAGTACTCTTTTGGTAGCGACGAATTTCACGTAAAGCTACAGTTCCTGGACGATAACGATGTGGTTTTTTCACACCTCCAGTAGCTGGTGCACTTTTACGTGCGGCTTTGGTAGCCAATTGTTTTCGTGGTGCCTTACCACCAGTCGATTTACGAGCAGTTTGCTTTGTACGAGCCATAATTTATGAGATATGTTACAATATGGTATTTTAAAAAATAGCGCAATTGAATAGCTCAATTTTCTCATCATACCTGGATGTTCTGTTTCAACTATTCACATGTTTTAACATTCATTGTTTCTCATATTGCTTATTCTTTTTGTTTTGTTTTCTTATGTTTTGTTTTGCTTTACCCAATATTTTTCATATCTTTCGTAGTGCTTATATTTTCTATAAATAGTCGTCAATCATCTGTCGTCACTTCATTTATTGTTTGAATTTGAATTCGAACGGTTCTACCATATCTATAAAAATTTAAATACAAAATGACTGGTCGTGGTAAAGGTGGCAAAGGATTAGGAAAAGGTGGTGCTAAGCGTCACCGCAAAGTTCTTCGTGATAACATCCAAGGTATTACGAAACCAGCTATCAGACGTTTAGCTCGCCGAGGCGGAGTTAAGCGTATTTCTGGTTTGATTTATGAAGAAACTCGTGGAGTATTGAAAGTATTTTTGGAAAATGTGATCCGTGATGCTGTTACATATACAGAACATGCCAAAAGGAAGACTGTTACAGCCATGGATGTCGTATATGCTTTAAAGAGACAAGGCCGTACCTTATACGGTTTTGGAGGTTAAGCAAATAATCAATTATTGATTTAATAATGCAATAATATATTGCCCAATGGTCCTTTTCAGGACCCAAATAATCTTACACTTAAAGAGATAAATTTACATATATATGTGTTGGTATTTTTCTAAAATTATAAAAAAATAAAATTTATTATTAGCCTGATCGGTTGATGTCTGTCGAGTATAATTTATAATTAAAATGATCAGTTTAACAATGTACAAAATATTTATTATTATAATTCTCAATTTCTTTGTTACATTAGCAGTATATATGTGGACTAGCTTCTTACAGGCTTAATTATAATTCTCATTCAATTTTTTTATAGAATAAGATAAATAGAACTGACGTATATGAGTAATTTGCGGACTGTTAGATATTGCAGTTTGAAGTTTCCGCACAATGGTGCAAAAATTTTCTCCATTCATTCCTAAGAGGTGGTTTTAGTGAATTCAAATCTCACACTGAATCTGAATCTTAATCTTAATCCAAATCCAAATCCAAGTGTTCAACAAGCAAACTGCTTCCGGGGAAAATGAAAGTGAAAAAAATTCGTATATGAATTAAGTGAATTATGACAATATTATATAAAGAAAAGAAATAAAAGAACTTGTTATTGAAATAAATTAGAATATTTTAAAGTTATCTTTAAGTAATTTGCAGCGTCTTGCAAGTGAGTACCGAGTGTGGTGTGTTAGTTATAAATTAACAAGTGTAATTAGAAGCATTATATAATAATAAATAAAATTAGCATAAACCACTATTTTTATTTATTTAAAATAGAATTTAAAAATGAAATTAAGTGAATAAAATATATACAAGTGAGTATTTCATCAAATAAATGACATATTTTGATATATAATATTTTATGGTCATTACTATAATAAATAAATAATTGGATATTAAATATAATAGAATAAGATAAATATTTATTAACTTAAGAATGATGTGAAGTATTGCACATAATGTCTAAATAAGAGAATATAATTTTTTTAAATGCATAAAGAATTTTTGTTTGCTTATTAGAGATTAAATTTATAGCGCATTACAGAATAAAAGAATTTCTTCATATTATTCATGAGGTATTATTAAAAGAAATGATCGTGCACTGTGACCTACAAGGTATATTGTGCCCATTACTCGGGTTAGAGTGTTTCTCCAAGTCCGTTTTCTTTAATAAAAGACAATATAAAGTCCATCTTTCCTAGTCTTGAATATTTATGATCCATGAAATACCCTCCTAGGTGTTTATTCCGTTTGTGCATCAGTGGGCACTACCCAAGCACATAGTATGCAGTTTCTCTCTTCTCTACAGTATCTGCAGTCTGAGTTGGATTGAATTCCTAACTTCGATAGGTGATTATTCAATCTTTAGTGACCGATCATTAATAAACGCAATAGGTATACCATATACTAAAACATTTTATAAAATAAATAAATAAATAATGAATCTTCTTTTTACACATATTTTGTAGCCCTAAAAAGGGCTGTTTTGATGAATTTAAAGTTTGATTTTTAAAATTATTTTTTTGCAGCAGTTTTCTTGACTGATGTTTTTTTAACGGCAGTTTTTTTAGGTTTTGCGGCCGTTTTAGCTTTTGTAGAAGTAGACTTTGGTTTAGCTGGCTTAGCCTTAACAGATCCAATCTTTTTAACACTTTTAACTTTAGCTTTCTCAGTTTTTTTCTTTTCAACACTCTTCTTAGCTGCCGCAGATTTTTTAGGTTTTTTCTCTCCAGATACCTTTGCCTTTGACTTTTTAGTACCTGCAGATGATGCAGTAACCTTCTTCTTCGTAACACCTGATGGCACCTTCTTTTTCTTACCCTCGACAGACGATTTAGGAGACTTAGCAGCAGCAGCTGATAATTTAAATGAACCAGATGCACCTTTTCCTTTTGTTTGTATCAATTTGCCATTAGCTACAGCAGTTTTCAAATATTTTTTAATAAATGGAGCCAATTTCTGGGCATCACATTTATATGTGGCACTTATATACTTTTTAATTGCCAACAATGAAGATCCGCTGCGTTCCTTCAAGTTCTTGATAGATGCATCAACCATTTGTTGTGTTGATGGATGAGATGGAGCTGCAGAAGGTTTTTTTACTTTTGTTGCCTTTTTAACAGCAACTTTCTTTTCAGGAACGGCAGTTATCTCCTTTGGAGAATCTGTATTTGCAACGGCAACAGCTTCAGACATATTTGCTTTTTAATATTCCGTAATATTCTTACTTATGAATATTTTTTCGCATTTTTATGGTAGCTTAGCTCACTTTGTACGAAGCGCCGAGAAGAGCGCATTTATAAAAATTTTTCATTAATACATATTTCTACTGAGTTTGAAAAAATTTTTCAACATTTATTATTAATTTTAAATAGACCAAGTAAATTAAACACAATTATTTAAATCAAATTAAGTAAAGAAGATATTGAATATTTTATTACATTCATTTTTATACTAATTATAATTATATAAAATATATAAAAATTGGTTTAAACTTTAAATTTTGTAAATCTATAGTTGAACTTGTTAATAAATTAGAATATTTTAAAGTTATCTTTTGTATAATTTATATATTAAATTATTTATTAAATAGTTTATTCAATTCTCTGTTAAATTATATATATGGTTTTATATATTTCATATATTTATAAATGCAAATTTAATAAAACACGAGATGCATAAAAACGTCAGTTTTAACATTTTGAATGCTTATGTTTTATCCTATTTTGAAATATTAACTCAATTTATATAAAAGTTTAAAATTTCAAAGCACTAATAGAAATAATTATAAATAAATATATTGTATTTTAATTAGAATATAAGATTATCACTTTTAATTATATCAAATAGTGTCTATTTGAGATTAGATATCCATCCATAATGTTAACATGTTACATTGAATTCGTTTACTTTAAGATATGTTTTAAGATTTTCTATACGTATTATTTTTAAAATTTTATTACAAGTTTTAAATAATTTTTAATCATGTGAAAAATTATTATATATAAACGTTATTAATAACATATCAGCAATTAAATTTATAGTTTTCAATATCATTCGAATAACAACTGTACGTATCCTACTTAATAGAATTCATAAAAAAAAATTATATCTACATACATGATTAAAAATATATAAGAATGAAATCATTTTACTTTTTCTTTTATAATTATAATTTAATTATTTAACTTTGACTATTATAAGTATTTTATTAAATATGTATATTTAAAAAAAATGTTCTTTTTATTACTTTATAATTAAAATAAAATTAAAATTAAATGTGCGTATTCTAACATTTTTATAAGGAGTGATATACGACATAAAATGTTAAAATTTAAGATGAATTTTTTTATAAACTAACATGGATATGGATAACATTTAAATAGATACTGAAGTATATATATAAACTTGCGGCTGCAATCTTCCATAGTCATTCCTAAGAGCTAGTTTTAGTAGGTTCAAGACTCACACAGTGGCTTTGGATGTTTTCCATCTACTGCCATAAATCTTTTATAAAATATAGAATATTTTATAAAACTAATTCAGATACAAATTTTAAAAACTCTACCTTTAAATAATTTATCTATAATAATAAATATTACAATACCAAAATATTGAAATAGTAACTATGATAATAATAGTAAACATTTAGGCCGTGTGCGAGTTCGAGTATATTTAGGGGAAATAGTCAATTATGTCGGTATGGCAGCGATTGTTGGTACATACCAGAATTTCTAATGAGATAAATTAGGTGTTACCATTTTGAAAATTTTATAAGATGTTTAGTAAATAAATAAATAAATTTTAAAACTTTTAAAAGAAAAATAATTATTTTTTATATGTTTCCTTCTTTATATTATGAATATTAATGTTTTTTAATAATTGTATCACATTTATTTAATAATAAATACAAATATTTGGCACAAAATTATTAGGTTCTTGATTTCAAAAAGGTAATTATGAAACTTTATGCTATTGGCCTGGCAACGTTATTTGTTTTGTACATTTTTATTAGTAACAAATATAATATTAATATTATTGTAACTTAGATTATACTACCTGCGAAGATTTATGTATCTATTTATTGATACGCGAATCTATGATAAATATTAAAAGATTCTTAATAATATATAGGGTTAGGCGATTGAAGTGTTACAAATTACACAGCGATATGTTTGTCAAACTGATATTGCCAACTACGTCAAATTCATATGAATGACAGCTATTTATATTGTTTACAAGTTACCACAAGCATTTGCGTCTAAGTTTTATAGAACTAATATTATTCGAAATGGAATTAAAAAATAAGTGTGATTGCATTATATTTGGTTGGAAAATTACAACTAGCTATTGTGCTTGAGCTCAAATATCTCAATGTGAATAAAATGTTTGTGTATCGTACCTTAAATCGTTATAATAGCTCAGGCAGAGTCACCAAATGCTATAGTGGTGGACAAAAAAAAAAACAGCAACATTGCCTAAAATGGTTCGGAAAGTGAAGGCTCGACTTAAACGAAATCCACGTCGTAGTACTAATCAAATGGCCAAAGAACCGATAATATCTGAACGAAGCATCTGACGCATTTTCCAAAATAAGCTCAAGGTAAAGCTTTAAAAGTTCCAAGGCACAAGATCTTGCACCAAAGCAACAAAAAGTTAAACTCGAATGAGCAAAGGAGTTGTTACGCTGGGCCAATTTGGAGAGCAAGTTGAGAACTAAAAAATAAGCCAGTTTCGATACGCTGAAGAAAGCTTTTATTCAGGAATAGGCCAAAATACTGGAAGATCACAGCCATAGTCAAGACAAAAGGTGGCCACATCAAGCTAGAGTGAATGGATTGTGAAATTTTAATTATTTTCACAAATTTTTGTAATTTGAATCAATAAAAAAATAATGTGATCGCTTGAATAGGTAACACTTCAATTATCTAACCCTGAATAATAAACTTGCATTCTTAAAAAATAGTGGCACAGCGAACCTGATTTCTAGGAAGTCAATTGGAACGCATACACACTCGTATGTATAAAAACTGGTTAATACCTGCTGCCCAAAAACAAAAAAAAAAATTATTACTATGTAGCAAAACGCAGTGTTAAGTTATACACTAACAATGCTATGTATTTTATCTGTTATGTAGGCTGATTTACAATTTTCGAAGATTTCGATTTCATGAAGGTCTTCCAGGAATGTAACGGAACAGAAGGGCGAGGCAAGAAATGATTGATTGTTAAGTGTTTTAAAGTATGGCTTGTGTAAGTTAGTAGGGTAGGTATGATAGTATGTACAATATTTATATCAATTGATTTAATGAAATACATTTTCTTTAATAAAATAAATTTTGTCGTCCTGAAAAGGACGGATTAATTGATAGTTAATTCTCCACGTATATGTATTCGTATTTTAATAAATAAAATAAAATAATTTAAGCCTTCTTTTCTGTTTTCTTTGGCAAAAGTACAGCCTGAATGTTTGGTAGTACACCACCTTGTGCAATTGTAACACCAGACAATAATTTGTTCAATTCTTCATCATTACGTATGGCCAACTGTAAATGACGAGGAATGATTCTTGTCTTCTTATTATCGCGTGCTGCATTGCCAGCCAATTCAAGAACTTCAGCAGCCAAATATTCCATAACGGCAGCTAAGTAGACTGGAGCACCTGCACCAACGCGTTCAGCATAATTGCCTTTACGCAATAATCGATGAATACGACCAACTGGAAATTGTAATCCAGCACGATTTGATCGTGACTTTGCCTTGCCTTTAACTTTACCACCTTTACCACGACCAGACATAGTTGAGTTGAGTTTCTAGTAGTTGAGATTTATAAAAATTGGATCTATTTTTTTTTAATGATTTTTTTTTTTTTTTTTTTGCAGTAGGTGGAAAGCATCAAAAGCCACAGTGTGAGACTTGAACCCACTAAAACCACCTCTTAGGAATGCATAGAGAATAGATTCCAAGCAAGGGACCGTGAAGGTCCAGGACTAGGAACCCCATTCCAGTTTCAACGATTGGAGTGAAAACAATTACTAGTAAGGCTTAACATTTACAATAGTAAATATATCTAAGCCATGAAATTTGAAGAATGAAAACGGTGAGACGGAATACTACTTAAATTGAGTTTGAGGGGCTATTTATAAGTACACACGTTGAAGGGGATTACTGTAACCACGGTTGTAAAACGGGATTACAGGGGGAGATTGGGCAATGTCGTCCAGGAGGAGGGATAGGAACTGGGGAGGTTTATGCCTCATAGCGAGTAACAGATCAGTTGGTAGCTGATCAGATCTCAGAACGTCGGGGGGGAGGTTATGGGCCCTAGTAAAGTATCGACGAGCTTGGGACAATAGATAATCGTCAAGCCGCTCGATATTGGCGGATTTGTAAACAAAATTTATACGGTGATGTTTGCCATTAGGCTTGCGCTTGTAATTTATACAGTCGCGGAGAATTTTTCTTTCTAACGCACGTAGGCGTTCCATTTGAGCCGAGGAGATGCCTGACCAGATGGGAAAGGAGTAGGTGGAAAGAGGGCGAATGAGTTGTTTATAGCACAAGAGTTTTGCTTGAATATTTAGCTGGTTGTGGCGTCTTAACGC
>NW_024031538.1:0-17813 GCF_002237135.1 Teleopsis dalmanni
TTGTACAAATTTCAATAAATTTTCACATAAACTCTTATCTTAAGAACACTCTGCGGCCTTCGCTATTTAGTTATTTATTTCAATGTTTAGATTAGGATAAGAAATCCGTTCACACGAACGGTGGTGGTTATTTAGGTGGCTTATCATTCATATAAGCAAAATACCACCAAAAAACACAAGGAGATAACAAATGGAATTTTTTCAATTTATACTTATGTTATGTTTATGTTTATAAGATAAAATATTTGTATCTCTATTGGCGATAAGCCTATATCATGTATTTAGCGATAAGATTAGATATTAAGTTACTATAAAAGGAATTCAATTTTAGAAATAAATTCAGTGTCTTACAAACATTCAAAGCGTTAAATTTTACTTCAGGGTAAAATTTAATATTTGGTCCTTCGAGCCTTTTTGTATCCCCCACCAGTGGTAAGATACTTAAAGTATTTAGAATCAGTGGAAAAGCGTACCTGTGGCTTAGACAGGAAAAAATAAAGCAAATTTTTAAAATTGTGAAAAACGTGTCTGTGGCTTAGGCAACAGAATGTATATTAATATTTCGAGTTTAATAAATTTAATCCGTCGAACTTATTAAGCGTACTTGTGGCTTAAACAGCAGGTTAAAATATTAAGCGGTTATACGCGTTCTGTAAAAAAAAGCGTTAAAAGCGCAGCTGAGAAGCAGTTTGATCGGCTGAAAGTTACTGCATATACGCTACAAATAAAGGAGAAGGAGATCGAAGTGCAAGAGATGTCGTCAGCAGATATTAAGAAAAACAAAAAGTGGTTAATTGAAGCCTGGCGTTTATACAATGATTCATTTGAATCCATATGTGAAACACCTTATAAGGAAGATTCTCAATTAAAAAAAACATGAGGCTGCTTCAGAAGCACACAAGAAGATTCAAAAAATATTAAATCATTTTGAACAGCTTGGAAAGCAAAAAACGTCTTCACCTGCAGAGTTAGTAGAGAAACAGAAAATAAAAATGCAGAAAGTTTATATAAAGATCCGCCACCTTCTGTAGATAAAAAAGCAGGTATTATGGATCCGGGCAAAAAAAAAGCAACAATCTCTGAGCAATAAAAGTGTTAGGGAATGAAAACACTTAGAGATGAAAAATCTATAAAGATTATAATGTGCTTCCAACAAAGAATCAGTTTTTTGGAAGACAAAATAAGAAACATTAAAGGAGAGCTGCCAGAAGTAACTGAAGGGTTACTTGATACGAACCGAGCCATTATTGAAGCTCGGTTGAAGGACATTTCTGTAATACACAACAAAATTTGTGATGAAAATTTTGATGATGAAGAGATAGGAGGAACCTTCATACTGATGCGAACCAATTATGAAGAAATCTTAGAAGAAATAGCTATAAAATACCACGAAAATATAGCAACTGAACACTACAATCCAACTCGATTAGAAGACATAAGGTTACTCAGTTTTAATAGAACAGTAGACAATTTTAACTCTTTCCAGGAAATATTCTCAAAATTAGTAGATGGTAACAAGATGCTATCTAACGTTGAAAAATTTTATCGACTGAAAAACACCATAAAAGGGAATGCAACACGGCTAAATCAACATCTTCAAGTAACGGGAGAAAATTACGATGCAGCATGGACAATATTAGAGAATAGATATAATAACAGAAGACTATTGTTTTGTACACTATTTGATAGAATCATTGATCATAGCAGTATAAACATACAAAATGCTGCAAGTATTAAACATTTGCTAGATACAGCAACTGAATCATATCAAGCTATAAAAGCTATGGGAATACCAATTGAGGATGCAGATCCATTTATAGCAAGAATCCCCGTACGAAAACTGGATAAAGAAGGTTTCCTGAGGTATGAACAATGCGTTCAAAAAACAAAGGAGGTTCAGACAGTAAAAGATGTTATGGCATTTTTAGAGTAACAATATTTAGCGCTGGAATCGGTTGGCTGCAAAAAAGGAAATATTACAGACAAAAAAATAAAATCAGCAAATGTCTTTCAAATTTCTCAAAAGCAATGCATGTTTTGTAACATAGTAGTTCAGTCTGTTTTTGAATGCCGGAAGTTTACTCAGTTATCGGTAATTGATAAAAACTCCTGGATTAATAAAACGAAATTATGTAAAATATGTTTTGCGCATAAAACGAACAAGAAATGCTATAAGTTAGATAGAAAGTGTGAGCAATATGGAGGGCAGCATCACAGTATGTTACACTTACAAAAAATTGTGCAAAATAAAACGCAAATTAGTGCTGGCGCAGCTGCAAGCATGATTACCAAAGAAAATAGTGCATTCACTTTATTAGCAACAGCACAGATTCAAGTGGATTCTGCAAGTGGTGAAAAGGTTTTGTTAACAGCACTGCTGGATCAAGGTTCACAGAGGACCTCAATTTCAGAGGAAGCGACACAAATATTAAGGTTACACAGAACTAAATCGAGAACAGATCTGATTGGACCAGGAAATACATTAGTAGAAACATCAAAATCAACTGTAGAAATCGTGATTCGTCCAAGATTTGAAAGCAATAATAGTTACAAAATTAAAGCGCAACCTAATAATTATTTTAAAGAAGATTTAAAAAAATGGGACAATTACTGTTTAGCTGATCCTATGTTCAATAAATCTGATCGAATAGATGTAGTGCTTGGAGCAGATATCCTCGCCGAAATATTGCCACCGGGTTTGAGAAAATGGGGTAAAATCTTAGGTCAAGAAACTTCACTGGGTTGGATATTATCTGGAGTAATCAACACAAGCAGTACAGTCACAACTATAATATCAGCAGTTACTGCAGACATTGAGAAATTTTGGGAAATTGAAGAAGTGCGTGTAACACCTGAAATAAATGAAATTGATGAGGAATGTGAAAATTTGTTTAAATCAACAACAACGTTAAATAAGGAAAACAAATTTATAGTGAAATTACCATTTAAAAAAGAAAACGAACTAGGAGACTCAAGGAAATGGCTATGGCCAAACTTTTGTTTTTGGAAAAAAGATTTAAAAGAAATTCTAAACTAAAAACGCAGTATGTCAAGTTCATGAAGGAATATATGAATATGGATCACATGGAGAAAGTTTCCAAAATGATGTTTGGTAAATTTTATATGCCTCATCAAGCTATAATCAGAGATGACCATTCAACAACAAAAGTTCGGGCAGTATTTGATGCTTCAGCAAAAACTAGTAACGGAAAAAGCTTGAATGAAATATTACACACTGGACCTAAGCCACAACTGGATATATTTCAACTACTAATCAAATGGAGATTGTGGAAATACGTTATGACAGCTGATATAGAAAAAATGTATCGACAGGTGTTGGTACCAGAAGAAGATTAGCCATACCAAACTATCCTATGGCGTGAGGATCCAAAAAAAAACCCATAGAAGATTTTGTACTGAAAACAGTAGCATACGGAATTTCTTGCGCACTGTTCTTGGCAAAAAGAGCTCTATTTGAAGTTGCTCATGATTGTGTGGATCAAAATTCAAAACTATATCAGGTAATAAAAAATGATTTCTATATAGACGATTTGATGGCAGGCACTGACTCCATAAATGAATGCATAAGTATTCAATCCGAAATCAGTCAGCAGCTAAAAAAGTTTAAATTTCATTTACGAAAATGGATGGCAAACGAAAAGCGAATTGTGGGTGTAATTTCGAACTCAGGAGATAATTAAATAATTAAAGTAGAAGGCGGAGAAGCTGTTAAGACACTCGGTGTACAATGGGAACCGAAATCAGATAATTTTACCTTTTACATCAAACCAGTAGATAGTACTAAAATAACTAAACACAAGGGACTGTCAATATTGGTTCGAATCTATGATCCACTTGCATGGTTGAAACCAACAACAACCATGGCGCAATTATTTATACAAAAGCTATGGCTTATTGACTTGACGTGGGATACGAAACGAGATGTTAGGTTACCACAAGAATGGAATGCTTCTACTGCTATTACTATTCTAGCAGTAAAATCTAAAGTAAATCCGATAAAAAACAAAAAGACATTACCTAAGCTGGAGTTATGTGGAGCTCATCTACTAAGAAAACTTATTAAAACCATTAAAGAAATTATAAACCGAAAAGTCAAAATATATGCTTGGAGCAATTTAATGATAGCATTATCATGGATCAACAATAAAAATAAAACTAAAGATAAATTTATTTGGACTCGGGTAAGAGAAATCAAGCAATGCATACCTTCAGCAACATGGAAGTATATTAGGTCAGAAGAAAATCCAGCGGATGTGGCTTCAAGGGGCTTAAAACCAGAAGAGCTTGCAGCACATAAATTATGGTAGAATGGTCCTACATGGTTTACAGATGAATCAAATTGGCCAACATCAACTGTTTCTGCTCTTTGTGCTACAAATAATCTAAACTCTTCGCAGACAATAATCAATGATATAATAGAGCGGTATTCCAACTAAAAGAAGCATACATAAGCAGATTCATCAGAAAGCTAAAGAAGGAGAAGTTCTTTTATGGTTGACAGTAGAAGAATTAAGAAACGTAGAAAATATTATAATGCGGCTTACTCAACATTTACATTTCACAAAAGAAATTAATTTGATCAAAAACAAAAGAGAACTTCCATCTGGAAATAAAATATGTAGTCTTTAACCGTTTCTAGATAAAAATGAAATACTGCGAGTTGGATTTCGATTAGAAAATTCTTCTCTCTCTTTTGCTAGAAAATATCCAATACTATTACTAAAATGTCACTTAACGATGCTACTAGTTGATGATTATCATAAAACTACAGTACATGACGGTACAAAATTAATGGAAAATATGATACGGCAACAATATTGGATAATTAATGCTAGAAGTATTATAAAAAAGTATGTTCGAAGCTCTATTATAAATAAAGAGAACAAAAGAATAAATAATTTGATTCTGGCAATACGCTTGCTTTCTCATGCATCTTGTGCATTTTGTTTTCTTATACCTTCTTTACTTTTAGTCTTCATAAATGATTCAATCTAACATGTTATGGGCCTATTGACACGCGGATAAAACAAAAATGTTGAATACTTCGGGTATTTATACTGAACGACTAAGGGGTCGCGCAAATTTTGATGTCTGGCAAAGACAAATGAAATCGTGTCTAATTATTAACATCAGAAAAAGATGATGATACAAACGATCGCGCATTAATAGATATCACACTTATTGTGGACCCAAATAATTACAGCCACATTACAACGGCAAAAACAGCAAAAGATGCTTGGTTTGCGCTTATGAACACATATGAGGACAAAGGTTTAACAAGAAAGGTAGAATTATTGAAACAACTTGTAAATACAAAATTATAAAACTGCAAATCAGTGCAGGAGTACCTAAATGAAATAATAATGACGGCTTTGAAAGTAAACAGGACTCAATATTGATGATGAGCTCACAGCGTCTTTAATACTTGCTGGTCTGCCTGAAGAGTTTAAACCATTAGTGATGACTGTCGAAAATTGTAAAGACAAATTAACAGTCGATAAAGTCAAAAATTTATTAATGCAAGACTCCAAGTTTAATAATAATGAGACAAATTCGGCTTTGTATAGTGGTAACGTGCATAAGAAAAAATTTGTGTATAAAAACACATGTCATAATTGCAAAAAAGAGGGGCATTATGCTAAAAACTGCCCAAATAAAACAACATATTACAGAAAAAATAAACCGAATAACGGAAGAAAAGGAGACGATAAAATTTTATTTGCAGTAAAAAGAGACAATATGCAAACGTGCATTAAAGCTGTAAAATTGGAATGCGAAAAAAATCAAGAAAACATTTCGAAGAATTGGTATGTCGATTCTGGCGCAACTAACCACATGACAAACGACGAAAGCTATTTGTTTAATATTCGAAAGATAAATAACCAATCAATAGTTGTTGCAAATAAAAGTGAAATGCCTGTTAGGTGATAGGTGATATGAAAATAGCTCTCTTAGGTGAAATGCAACTCTTAAGAATGTTGAGTATGTGCCAAATTTATGTGCGAATCTTTTGTCAGTGCAACAAATGATAAAAACAGAAGAACAAAAGAATAAATAAGTTGATTCTGGCAATACTCTTGCTTTCTCATGCATCTTGTGCATCTTGTTGTCTTATAACTTCTTTACTTTTAGTCTTAATAAATGATTCAATCTAACATATACGATATAGGCGTGAAACAGCTACGCAGTTGATGGGCAACTTACCAGAAAGTAGAATTTCAATAACGAGGCCATTTGAGCACAGAGGAATGGATTACGTAGGGCCCATACAAATGAGAATATCTAAAGGAAGAGGTGACAAATCATATAAAGGTTATATAGCCGTTTTCATTTGTAGGGCTACTAAATCAATCCATGTAAGTGACCTGTCAACAAACGCGTTTCTGGCTGCCCATAGAAGATTCTTTGGTCGAAGAGGCAAAAGTTCGCATTTATACTCAGATAATGGTACAAATTTTGTCGGTGCTACTAAGAAACTTGATAGTGAATATTAAAAAGCTATAAGAAATCTTCCTTCAATTGCTGGCACGTTGGCAGTGGAGAAAATTACCTGGCATTTTATTCCCCCGGGAGGTCCTCACTTTGGAGGAATTTGGGAAGCCACAGTCAAGTCAATGAAACATCATTTAAGACGTGTCATTGGTAAAGCGAAGTTAACTTACGAAGAAATGTCGACACTGTTAATTCAAGTGGAAGCAGTTTTGAATTCTAGGCCGTTATGTGAAGTACGAGATGATATAGAAAATGCTGATGTTTTAACTCCCGGTCATTTCCTAAATATAAGACCTTTAATTGATATTCCAGAAGAAAGTTGTTCAAAAGCAATTGCTTCTCTTAATCGTTGGAAAATAATTCAGAAAATAAAAAGCGATTTCTGGAATATATGGAAAAATTATTACCTCGCAAGCCTTCAACATCGTCGCAAGTGCAAGTATTCCGCCACAAATTTAAAAGAGGATCAGGTAGTTCTTATTAAAGATGAAAGCACATCACCAGCTAGATGGCCTTTGGGTAAGATTATTAAAACACATAATGGTATGGATGGAAAAACTCGAGTTGTTACAGTTAAGATGCAAGATACCATTGTTAAGAGACTGTTAACTAAAATATGCCCTTTAGATATTTATCATGATCCAGATATCGGTTCTAAATTAAAGGCAACATCTAAAAATCCAGGTATAAGCATATCTAAAGTATTACTGACAATGTCCATGTTAGTGTTTGGTCAAGTAGCAGCAGTACAAAACACAACTAAAACATCTATCTTCATTTAATGAAGGAACAGCGGTTTATTTAGATAACGTAGACAGAATGGACGTTACATCTTCAAAATGAAACATTGTCATCTATTACGACCTAACGACATATATAGCATCAGTTCGCAGATGACAGATCTAATTCAGCATAGCTGGCAGATATTTGGTAGACTTGTGGAGTTTAGATATCATTGTGAAGAAACTTTGATGAGAATGAAAGAACAAATAGGCGAAGTAAAATTCAATAAAAAATTATTTGGCTTAGAAGACAATAATCGTATCAAGAGATCTTTAAATCCTATTGGTTCCATATATTATTTGCTGTTGGGATTGATGGACAATGATGATCAGCAAGAATTAGAAAATGACATGAGAAGTCTTTTAAGCAATCAATTCAAGATTGAAAGATTGCTTCGCAATCTAACCTCATTGGTTAATATCACAATAAATGTTCTACAGGAAACCACCAACAAAGTAAACAAAGGTTATAAGCAAATTCAGAAAAAGGTTGACAACATGATAAAGATCACAAATGAACAATATTTTGTCTATAAAGAGCTCATAAAATTTATGGCAGTCGCAGATTAGATAGAGACTCAACTACGAAAGATAGAAAAGATTCAAATCCAAATGCTAAGGCTACTAATAGATATTAATCATGGAAAAATTAGTTCAGTTCTGTTAAAACCAGAGCAGCTTAGCTTGGAAATTGCAAAAATAGAAGCATGGCTACCAGAGAAGATGAAATTACCTGGTGATACAATCAACCAAATTGCAACAATTATCCGTCTTCTAACAGGAAAGGCAGTAATTGTGAACAGCAAGCTAGTTATCAAAATTCAATTTCCTTTGATTACGATAAAGTTTTCCAATATCTTTAAGGTAGTTCCAGTTCCAGTCAAACATGGTAATTCGAACGTAGTGGCTTCTATAGCTCAAACTTACCTAGTCTACAGTCACGAGGATGATGTTTATCATTTAATGTCTGAAGTGGAGTTACATCAATGTGAAGTCATATCTGACCGGCAATATCTATGTGAAGAGACTTGGGTATGACAAGATGCAAGCGATAACTCCTGTGAAGTATCTCCTTTGAAACCACATAAGAAGATTGTATGTCAGTTTGTAGGGGCCAGTAACAAACACATGTGGGTGAATCTAAGTAATCGTCGGAAATGGATTTTTAGGGCATCGCTAAACGCTACTTTACATGTATTTTGTGAAGCATCAACATCTGTTCTCATTACCGCAACAACTTCTGTTAATACTACAATCAGGTTGTTCTGGTGAAACTGGAAAGACGCAACTGCATGCAAGTAATTATAAAAACTAGGGTCGCCAGTGGTCGAAATTCGACCAATAGAAAATACAATTTATTTATTTTAATAGTAAATAAATTTTATTGATGAATTTGATTAAAATATGAACAAAATCTAAAGAAAGTTGTAGAAAACAATTTAAAAAATAAATTAAAATTTATAATTTCATCTCGTGCAAAATTATTTGTTGTGTTTCTGGTTTTGGCTTAATTCTTCCTTGTATTAGCAATCCAATCAAATCGTTTAATTTAAATTTGTCGTCATATGTGACCACATATGCACCTGCGAAAAAAGAAAATAATTAGTATAAAATATGAAATATGATGAATTGTTTGAATGAAATACCGATAAAGTTTCGAACTGATGCTCCATTTTGAAATCTTTTCAACAAATAAATTATCTTAACATCTGCTCCGTACATTTGTTCTTCAGGTGATATCGGAAAGTTATCAGTATAGGAATCAGCAATTTTGTAGAACAGCACCTTCTTCTAAAGAAATTCGAAATTCTGACGCAATTTATTGCGTCAATTTATTGCATAATTTCGACAATGCGACTTTGCACAACATCTCGCTCCCGTGTTAATTATCAAACAAATTCCTATACTCTGCCATCACGAAATCAAATCGCGGTATGCAGTGAAGGCAAGAAACAAAGAAATGAAATTGGCAAATGAACGAATGAAAAAAATTTAATATTGAAAAACATTCAAACTGAATGAAATCTAAAATGATAATAATGCATAATAATAATTCTATATTTTATATCACGAAGTTCTCAAAACTTCAGTGTAAACAATATTTTTTGTAAAAACCCTTTCATCATTAGCCAAATGACCTTGTCCACCTTCATTACTGACTTAAAATTTAAGTCCGTCAAATGATCTAACTCAACTGGCTGCAACGTAAAGTTGACCATGCGAAAAAACAGGTCTCCTCAACAATATTCCAACTCTATCAAATGTCTGTCCTTGGGATTTGTTAATTGTCATAGCAAATGCGCTGATGACTGTGGAAACTGTGTTCTTTGAAAATTAAATGGCAGTGCAGTCCCTGAATACGTCAAGTGTATGCGTGGAATCAAAACACGTTTTCCGCGAGCAACTCCAGTGAGTACTTCACAATCTATTGTGTTATTATGCATTGCTTTGACTCGCATTCTCGTCCCATTCACTAATGCTTGCTTCGTATTTAAATTTCGAATTAACAAAACTATCGCATTAATCTTGAGCTCCAACTTATGTGGTGGCAAACCACTTACAATCAAAGTATTCAAAAATTCTACTGGATAGTTGCACACCTCACTGTTATCCTCGCAAATAATTCTGTCAAAACTGTAGTAAACCTTTTCTTCACCAGCGATGCGATTCAATACATCGTTATTGATAAGTCCACAATCTTCATTAGTTGGAGCTAACACAACTGACTTCAACATTCTATCTGATAAAATGGTTTCATTAATATCTCCAAAAATATCATGTACTGTGTTAGATTCAACACCTATCAAATTTGCTGGAATTTCTACTAAATCTTCACCATTGTCAATTCTCTTTAGAAATTGAACGAATTCCAACTCTTCGGGGAGTGCTCTCATATTTTGAGTTAACGTTATATGATTGAAAAACGGGAATTCTGCCCAACTCGTAATACAATTTGCAATCATTACTGCTATTATAAATAATGCCGCCGAATTAATAAATCTGGCATAACTACTACTTTTTTTATATTCGGAACTGTATTTTCCATCAGATTTATAGGCAGTTTAAAAACATTATGGAGTGTCTTTCCACCAATCAATAAAGTGGAAGCAATACCACTAAATGCACACGAAATACAGCGAAGATTAAGGGAATTTAATTTACAAATTATAGCCGTTTGTGTGAATGTTTTCCCACAACCTGCATGGGCTGTCAAACAAAACACATTTGATCCTGTATCGTAATACTGAACTTCACGAATAACTTTATCAATAGTATCACGCTGTTCATTATTTGCGCAATCATAAAGCTCATTAAATAAACATTCTTCTACGAAAGGATCAAAAATATCGAGATCAGCAAATTCTGGCATTATTGTAGGTGTAGGCAAACCAAGTGACGTACATGTAACATTATGTGTTAACAAAATATCCTCGATTTCCAATAATACTCTATTAAAAGAAACATCTACACTACAACCATCTCTAACGAAATCTTCGCTTAAATGATCTCTAAATTCCACCCAAAGCGCTAATGCATTTGCTGGAATATTGAAGGCACAATTAATCGCAAACAAATTACACATTTGTTTTCCTGAGTTAAATGTCTTAGCTTCATTGAGAGAAACTCTCCACTCGTTATAATTGGACGCAATTACCCTAGCATGACATGCTTCGATAAATGTCCTATAAACAATTCCATTGAATGTACGCACATCTTCATATGATTTTGGCCCTTTTACATGCAACAAAAGTAATCTTAAATGGAATTGCTCAATTTCTTTGAGAGACACCATATAGACACCGAGTAATAATTTTATCTCCTCCTCGTTGTCTTTTTTGCCAAGATTTTCTACTATCAATCCAAACATAATGCAATGAAATTTCTATATACGTATATTGATTAGCAGATGAATCACTTTGATTCAATTGAAAGAAAGCTAATAGCTTCGTAAGCTTAGGATTTTCTACTGCTTGTCTTTCTTGGTCTTCGCGAAATATAATATTTTGTCTTTGTGTCAAATGAATGTCAAGACGAATTATAATATGAGACTGAAAATGCATAGGAAATTCATATATTCGCCACATAGCCTCAGTTGATCCCACATATCGACCATTCAAAAAATTTCTAACGTCATCTACTTCAACTTGTACTTGTTAGTCATTTTCGTTTGTGCTTTCACTTTGAATTAAAACAGTTGCACTATCAAAACCCTTATATACATATTTATATATGTACTTAATACTTTTGACGGAAGTGCACACCTCGACATTAATGTGACAATTATATTTTGCAAACAAATACGGGTTGTATGGAACGACATAACGATTATCTAAAGACTTTCCTCTAACATCAACGGAAACATTATTATCGCGCCGTCTATACAACGGATAACCATTAACTGATTCTTTCGTTAATTGTACAAAATCCTTTGGAAATTGTTTTGAATATTTTCCATCTTGCATACATACAGAGCTTGGATTCAAAACACCGCATGGTGTTGTTTGACAACAAATTCATGTAATTTTGGCTGCAAATTTTTATCCGGTATCTCTGCACAAACTATTTTATCAATATCAGCCGGCCCGACAATTTTGTCATTTTCACATAAAGTTATCAAAATGTGAGCATGAGGCAAACCTCTTTTTTGAAATTCGATTGTACATATATATAAGAGCCTCAACTTTGCCAAAAATATATTTATTCCAAATGTCAGAAATGAGTTCTTTTAACTTCGATTTAAATACACGCACAACTATTTCAGGCCTGAAATGAGATGATTCATTAGGATCAATATTATATACAATTTCCGCCCAATTCTGATTGCAAGTCATTGTAACAAAAAGCGATGGCTTGCCGAAGTACTGAACAATTGACATTGCATCTAAGTAATTTTGATACATGTTTCTTGGAGACCCAGTGAAGGATGAAGGCAAAATCACTTTACGACCTAAGCTACCATCTCCTACTTGATTCGTTTGCAAATAATCACTAATATTGTTATACACATCTGCCCTCAAATTTACTTGATTCTGTCTTATAAAATGTAGTCGACATACTTCTATTCTCACATACATATCAACAATGTATTGCAAAAATAGTTTTTGCGATTTATGCAAAAAGCTAAATTGATCCCTTATTGCAAAACTGAAGCATGCAAATTGTAACATTGTAACTTTATTTCGAATCTGCCTACCATTAGAATTATGTTGCACGTTATGCGATATATTAACGTGCCAACCAAAATCTCCATTTGGGAATAGTAAAGGATATGCCAATGGTTCCAAAGCAGAATCTAATACTAATACATTCTTAACTACACCATTTGTTTTTAAAAAAGATATCATATTTCTCTCAAATGGTGGTTCACCATCTACAGTCGTAAATATTATATCTTCGTATATCTGTATCACGATTCCCGGTAATTGCCATACAAATCTCTTTTTGTGCATTGCATACTCTATCATAATGTTCTTTCATTGTACAAAATGAATATCTCTCGAATTGAAGTGTTGTTAATGTCGATTCAACCAATTAATTAACCTTAACTATCACACAATTCACAATTAAAATTCATCACAATTAAAATTTAACTATCACACAATACACTTGAAATAAATCTAAAAATTTCAAACTCATTAACCTTAACTATCCACATTTCACAATTAAAATATATCACAATTAAAATTTATCAAAATTAAAATTTATCACAATTAAAATTTAACTATCACACAATGCAAATAAAACGATTGATATCAAAGGATATTTTCACTTCAATGCGTTTTTTTTATTCACAAACAATATTTGAAATTTAATGAGCTTTAAAAATCTGATTGTAACAGAATCCACAAAGTCCAAACACATAAAGTCCAAACACACAAAGTCCACTTTTTTCCAAAAATGGAAAAAAATCGTACACACAAATCCACCGTAAACAATTAACAATTCGTCACAAAAAAAAACTTTGAAAAACACATGTATTTTGTTGTTGTAGTCGCTAAATTTACGCCAACGCATTTTTACCTGTGTTTCCGTTAACGTACATGCAAAAAATAACGTTGTGCTCTTCTGCACGTCTTCACCTTTCCAACGGTATAAATTTTATCCATATATGTCAACGGCAACACAGTTAAAACGGGGTAACAAACTTTTATGTTAGCGTAATTATATATAGATTTGTCGTCATATGTGACCACATATGCACCTGCGAAAAAAGAAAATAATTAGTATAAAATATGAAATATGATGAATTGTTTGAATGAAATACCGATAAAATTTCGAACTGATGCTCCATTTTGAAATCTTTTCAACAAATAAATTATCTTAACATCTGTTCCGTACATTTGTTCTTCAGGTGATATCGGAAAGTTATCAGTATAGGAATCAGCAATTTTGTAGAACAGCACCTTCTTCTAAAGAAATTCGAAATTCTGACGCAATTTATTGCGTTCATCCTTCAATTTTCTTTAATACCTTAAATAATAAAATAATTAAAAAAAAAAAAACAAAAAAAAATCCTTCGATTTTCAATTAATCGCGTTTATTCTTTATTGAATCCATAATTTCGACAATGCGACTTTGCACAACATCTCGCTCCCGTGTTAATTATCAAACAAATTCCTATACTCTGCCATCACGAAATCAAATCGCGGTATGCAGTGAAGGCAAGAAACAAAGAAATGAAATTGGCAAATGAACGAATGAAAAAAATTAAATATTGAAAAACATTCAAACTGAATGAAATCTAAAATGATAATAATGCATAATAATAATTCTATATTTTATATCACGAAGTTCTCAAAACTTCAGTGTAAACAATATTTTTTGTAAAAACCCTTTCATCATTAGCCAAATGACCTTGTCCACCTTCATTACTGACATAAAATTTAAGTCCGTCAAATGATCTAACTCAACTGGCTGCAACGTAAAGTTGACCATGCGAAAAAACAAGTCTCCTCAACAATATTCCAACTCTATCAAATGTCTGTCCTTGGGATTTGTTAATTGTCATAGCAAATGCGCTGATGACTGTGGAAACTGTGTTCTTTGAAAATTAAATGGCAGTGCAGTCCCTGAATACGTCAAGTGTATGCGTGGAATCAAAACACGTTTTCCGCGAGCAACTCCAGTGAGTACTTCACAATCTATTGTGTTATTATGCATTGCTTTGACTCGCATTCTCGTCCCATTCACTAATGCTTGCTTCGTATTTAAATTTCGAATTAACAAAACTATCGCATTAATCTTGAGCTCCAACTTATGTGGTGGCAAACCACTTACAATCAAAGTATTCAAAAATTCTACTGGATAGTTGCACACCTCACTGTTATCCTCGCAAATAATTCTGTCAAAACTGTAGTAAACCTTTTTTTCACCAGCGATGCGATTCAATACATCGTTATTGATAAGTCCACAATCTTCATTAGTTGGAGCTAACACAACTGACTTCAACATTCTATCTGATAAAATGGTTTCATTAATATCTCCAAAAATATCATGTACTGTGTTAGATTCAACACCTATCAAATTTGCTGGAATTTCTACTAAATCTTCACCATTGCCAATTCCCTTTAGAAATTGAACGAATTCCAACTCTTCGGGGAGTGCTCTCATATTTTGAGTTAACGTTATATGATTGAAAAACGGGAATTCTGCCCAACTCGTAATACAATTTGCAATCATTACTGCTATTATAAATAATGCCGCCGAATTAATAAATCTGGCATAACTACTACTTTTTTTATATTCGGAACTGTATTTTCCATCAGATTTATAGGCAGTTTAAAAACATTATGGAGTGTCTTTCCACCAATCAATAAAGTGGAAGCAATACCACTAAATGCACATGAAATACAGCGAAGATTAAGGGAATTTAATTTACGAATTATAGCCGTTTGTGTGAATGTTTTCCCACAACCTGCATGGGCTGTCAAACAAAACACATTTGATCCTGTATCGTGATACTGAACTTCACGAATAACTTTATCAATAGTATCACGCTGTTCATTATTTGTGCAATCATAAAGCTCATTAAATAAACATTCTTCTACGAAAGGATCAAAAATATCGAGATCAGCAAATTCTGGCATTATTGTAGGTGTAGGCAAACCAAGTGACGTACATGTAACATTATGTGTTAACAAAATATACTCGATTTTCAATAATACTCTATTAAAAGAAACATCTACACTACAACCATCTCTAACGAAATCTTCGCTTAAATTATCTCTAAATTCCACCCAAAGCGCTAATGCATTTGCTGGAATATTGAAGGCACAATTAATCGCAAACAAATTACGCATTTGTTTTCCTGAGTTAAATGTCTTAGCTTCATTGAGAGAAACTCTCCACTCGTTATAATTGGACGCAATTCCCCTAGCATGACATGCTTCGATAAATGTCCTATAAACAATTCCATTGAATGTATGCACATCTTCATATGATTTTGGCCCTTTTACATGCAACAAAAGTAATCTTAAATGGAATTGCTCAATTTCTTTGGGAGACACCATATACATCCGAGTAATAATTTTATCTCCTCCTCGTTGTCTTTTTTGCCAAGATTTTCTACTATCAATCCAAACATAATGCAATGAAATTTCTATATACGTATATTGATTAGCAGATGAATCACTTTGATTCAATTGAAAGAAAGCTAATAGCTTCGTAAGCTTAGGATTTTGTACTGCTTGTCTTTCTTGGCCTTCGCGAAATATAATATTTTGTCTTTGTGGCAAATGAATGTCAAGACGAATTATAATATGAGACTGAAAATGCATAGGAAATTCATATATTCGCCACATAGCCTCAGTTGATCCCACATATCGACCATTCAAAAAATTTCTAACGTCATCTACTTCAACTTGTACTTGTTAGTCATTTTCGTTTGTGCTTTCACTTTGAATTAAAACAGTTGCACTATCAAAACCCTTATATACATATTTATATATGTACTTAATACTTTTGACGGAAGTGCACACCTCGACATTAATGTGACAATTATATTTTGCAAACAAATACGGGTTGTATGGAACGACATAACGATTATCTAAAGACTTTCCTCTAACATCAACGGAAACATTATTATCGCGCCGTCTATACAACGGATAACCATTAACTGATTCTTTCGTTAATTGTACAAAATCCTTTGGAAATTGTTTTGAACAGTTTCCATCTTGCATACATACAGAGCTTGGATTCAAAACACCGCATGGACCGTGCATCATGTGTTTGACAACAAATTCATGTAATTTTGGCTGCAAATTTTTATCCGGTATCTCTGCACAAACTATTTTATCAATATCAGCCGGCCCGACAATTTTGTCATTTTCACATAAAGTTATCAAACTGTGAGCATGAGGCAAACCTCTTTTTTGAAATTCGATTGTATATATAAGAGCCTCAACTTTGCCAAAAATATATTTATTCCAAATGTCAGAAATGAGTTCTTTTAACTTCGATTTAAATACACGCACAACTATTTCAGGCCTGAAATGAGATGATTCATTAGGATCAATATTATATACAATTTCCGCCCAATTCTGATTGCAAGTCATTGTAACAAAAAGCGATGGCTTGCCGAAGTACTGAACAATTGACATTGTATCTAAGTAATTTTGATACATGTTTCTCGGAGACCCAGTGAAGGATGAAGGCAAAATCACTTTACGACCTAAGCTACCATCTCCTACTTGATTCGTTTGCAAATAATCACTAATATTGTTATACACATCTGCCCTCAAATTTACTTGATTCTGTCTTATAAAATGTAGTCGACATCCTTCTATTCTCACGTACATATCAACAATGTATTGCAAAAATAGTTTTTGCGATTTATGCAAAAAGCTAAATTGATCCCTTATTGCAAATCTGAAACATGCAAATTGTAACATTGTAACTTTATTTCGAATCTGCCTACCATTAGAATTATGTTGCACGTTATGCGATATATTAACGTGCCAACCAAAATCTCCACTTGGGAATAGTAAAGGATATGCCAATGGTTCCAAAGCAGAATCTAATACTAATACATTCTTAACTACACCATTTGTTTTTAAAAAAGATATCATATTTCTCTCAAATGGTGGTTCACCATCTATAGTCGTAAATATTATATCTTCGTATATCTGTATCACGATTCACGATAATTGCCATACAAATCTCTTTTTGTGCATTGCTTACTCTATCATAATGTTCTTTCATTGTACAAAATGAATATCTCTCGAATTGAAGTGTTGTTAATGTCGATTCAACCAATTAATTAACCTTAACTATCACACAATTCACAATTAAAATTCATCACAATTAAAATTTAACTATCACACAGTACACTTGAAATAAATCTAAAAATTTCAAACTCATTAACCTTAACTATCCACATTTCACAATTAAAATACATCACAATTAAAATTTATCAAAATTAAAATTTATCACAATTAAAATTTAACTATCACACAATGCAAATAAAACGGTTGATATCAAAGGATATTTCCACTTCAATGCGTTTTTTTTATTCACAAA
>NW_024031539.1:0-17803 GCF_002237135.1 Teleopsis dalmanni
CTACATAGTGCAAGTGGCAAACTGAGTAGAGTAATAATGGTGAGCAGCAACCCAGGGTTCAGACATGATCGTTTTGTTGGAGTTATCCCATTGACTAATGATTCAGGTTTTCTGATACGATTTAATGGAATGCTTACGATAAGCGACACGGGAGGTGACCTTGGAGTTTCTTGAGTCTGTTCTGATTCGATTTTTCTTTCAGTAATTTTTCCAAAGGTTGGATCTTCTAATTTATCGTCTTCAGGAAATAATGGAGCTAATTTATGCACCGGTCTTTTAAATACTCCCTTTTTTGTTTGAATGTCACAAACTCTCACTAAACCATCTTCGCCTTTGTAAACCTTGATGATGCGTCCCAAAGGCCATTGCAGAACTGGGACATTGTCTTCTTTAAGGATTACCGTCGTATTGGTCTGTATGTTGGTGATTGGACCCTTCCACTTGTGGCGCTGTTGCAATTCGCTTAGATACTCCTTAGTTCAGCGCTGCCAAAAACTGTGTTTTAGTTCTGATACCAGTTGCCAGCGTTTAAGTAATTTTTCTTTAGAGTCACGTGTACGCACATCAACGTTTGAAGTGATTTCTTCACCTATAAAAAAATGACCTGGAGTTATTCCGTTCAAATCGTTTGCATCTGATGAGTACAACACTGCTTCAACTTCAATAACGACAGTTTCAAGCTCTTCATATGTAAGTGATGCTGTTGAAACATTTTTGACCAGCAAATATTTGGCACATTTTACTGCTGTCTCCCATAACCCGCCGAAGTGTGGTGACCTTGGTGGAATGAAGTGAAATTCTATGCCTTTCGTACTGCACATTCCTGCAATTGATTCCCTCGCTCGATCAGCGTTGATGACGTCAGTCAGTTCCTGCAACTTGTTTTTCGCTCCAACGAAGTTGGTCGCATTGTCGCAGTATAATGTTTTACAGCGTCCTCGTCTTGCTATGAAGCGTTTTAATGCTCCAATGAATGCATCTGTGGTCAGATCAGTCACAAGTTCTAAGTGTACGATGTTGGTTGCAAAACAGCAAACGACAGCGATATACGCCTTTTGTGGACGCTTGCCTCTTGTTTTGTAATGAACCCATATTGAGCCACAATAATCAACTCTAGTGCTGAGAAATGGTCGAGCTGGTTGCACACGGTGTCCAGGCAAATTTCCCATGATTTGATTGTACACAATTGGACTTGCTCTTCTGCATCTTAAGCATTGTTGTATTACAGCTCTCATCAAGCTTTTTCCTTTGAGGGGCCAAAAACGCTGCCTCACTTGTGCCAGCAATGCTTGGCCGCCACAATGATAATTGTCTTTATGTATTTTTTCTACCAGCAACTTTACTAGTGGATCGTTGCTTGGTAAAATCATTTGATGAATGGAATTAAATTGCAGAAGAGCTTAGCCGTCCGCCAACACGTATTACCCCTTCTTCATCTACGAACGGAGTTAGAGAACTGAGGTTATGAGTTTTTGGCACAAATTCGTCCTTAACTAGCATTTTCCTCAGATCAGAAAAATCGGAGGCCTGGATTTGACGTATTATTACCTTAAGTGCTACGTCGAGCTCCATCGGTGAAAGCTGCATGGTCTCTGGTTTTGATTCTTTTGGTTTCCGTGCGTTTTTTGTGAAACGAAGTACATATCCAACAACTTTTTGGACATGTGTAAATAAATTTCTTGAATGAATTAAGTAGACCCATGCATGCTCATTAGTAGGTTGTTGTGTTGATAAAGCGAACACCACCGTGTTATCTTCAACAATTAATTCCCTTTTGAAGGGAGCTGACCACAACGGCTTTGGCTGATATAAAAATAGTGGACCATATAACCACATGAAGGAAGATGAAAATTCCCGCGGTTTAAGCCCTCTTGACAGGATATCTGCCGGATTTTGTTTTGACGGGACGTGACGCCATTGTTCTGGAATTGTTAACCGAAGGATTTTTACAATTCGGTGGGCGACGTAAACAAGTAATTTGCCTGGATGATTGTTTATCCAGGAAAGCACAATTTGTGAATCTGTCCAAAAGTAAGCTGCTTTGTCTTGATAGCCTAAATCAAGTTTAACTCTTCCCATGAGTTCTGCTGCTAGCAACGCTGCACACAATTCTAGTCGTGGAATTGTTTGAGATTTTATGGGTGCTATACGAGATCTGGAGCATAGTAGATTAAGTTTTATCGTTTTATCCTTTTGTACTGTTCTAATGTATACTGCTGCACCATAAGCCCTTTCTGAGGCGTCACAAAAAGCATGCAGCTCAACATGGCTGTAGCCTTGACTGCTGAATACGTGCCTCACAACTGTTGCATTGTCCAACAAGGCCAGATCTTCTCTATACGATGTCCATTGTTTGCGTATTTCTGACGGAAGATCATCATCCCAATCGAGTTTTAGCTGCCATGTTCCTTGCAACAAAATTTTGCCGATGACCAAGAGTGGACCAATAAGACCCAAGGGGTCATATATGTGTGCCAAATCGGAGCTCATAGATCGTTTTGTTGTGTGACTATGCTCTAAAATGTTAACCTTGATACGAAATGAATCCGACTTTGGTAACCATAAAACACCCAACGTCTTTGTGAATTGGGTTTCCTTGGAATCAAAATTGACATTTACTTCTTGATCTTTTGGAGCGATTCCATGTAAAAGTTTTGAGTTGTTTGCACACCATTTTTTTAGTTTCATTCCAGCCTTGTCTAGAATTGTTATTAATTGTTGTTGAATTAGTAACGCTTCGTTGATGGTCTCAGCTCCTATGAGACCGTCGTCAACATAAAAATCCTTTTTTAAAGATGTGGCGCCATATAAATAATTTCCTTGATATTCATCCTCCAATTTTGTTAGACAGCGTGTTGCTAAATATGGCGCTGCTCTTGTGCTATAATTAACTGTGTTCAACTGATAATAATTAAGTGGTTCTGTGGGATTTTCTCACCACATTATGAGTTGCAGATTTCGATCATCTTTGTTAACCCATATTTGACGCTACATTTTTTCCACATCAGTTTTTAAAACATATTTGTGCATTCTAAATCTGAGCAAAATCGAAAACAGTTCGTCTTGAACTTTTGGACCATTAAACATTATGTCATTTAGTGATGGCCCTCATAATTTGTGTACTGAAGACGCAATTCGTCTTCTGTGAGTTCCGAAGTTGAATCTGGAATTTCCTCTGATTCCCAGAATTTCAATATAGATTCTTCTAGTTCCTTAGTAGTGCATATGCCACAAGTTGCCGTGCTTGAATTTAAAGTTTCAACATTGCCAGCTAAAACCCATCCAAAAATAGAATTCTGAAGTGTTGGAAGACTACCTGCTAGTTTTATTTGACCTTCAATAAGTAACTTGAAAAAGATCTCTGCTCCTAACAGGCAATCTATTCGGCCAGGTTTGTTAAAATCTTGATCAGCGAGAGTTAATTTCTTTGGAATATCCCAGAATTCGATATTCAAATACTGCATTGGCTGATCTGAAACGATTTTTGGTATGATATGTGCATCCATCTCTGCTACAAATTCGTTCAACGTTGATTGTACTCGGATTATTGTTTGATGACGTATTTTTGATTCATTTGCTCCTACGCCTTCCACACTCATAAGCGTTGGCTTAGGCTTGCAGCCCAATTTTTTTGACAGGCGGTTTGTTATGAGATTGATTTGAGATCCAGAGTCCAATACTGCTCTGCATTCAATTTGTCTTCCGTTTGATGCCAGCAATCTTATTCTGGCCGTCCCTAATAAGGCATAATTAGATTCGTTATTGGTATTGTTTGTTAAAAGGGTTATTTTATTTGATGATTGGTTTGAAACTGAAGCTTGAGCTGTTTGTTGAGGCGTTGAGTTATTTCCTTGAAGAACAGTACCTTTTGTGTATTGATTCCCCTTTGGATTATGCATCAAAGTGTTATGTTTTTTAGAACATTTAGTGCAGTGCCTGAATTTACACTCATCAACTCGATGTCCAATCCTGAGGCAGTTCACACACAAATTGAACTCCTTAACCCAATTCCATCGTTGTGATAGATTAGCCGTCTCGAATTTTTTGCAAGCGTAGACCATGTGACCGTCTTTATTGCAAATTGGACAGGTTTTACTTAAACCAAATTTTGTAGCTGAAGCACACGTTCGAGTGACTGATGAATCTCCTTTTCCCCTAGCCTCAAGTGATTGAAATCTATGTTCCAAAAATTTTAGCAATTCATCAATGGTTATTAAACGTTTGTTGTCTGTTAGCCCTTGTTCGAAAGCTGTTAGAGTTTCTGCATCCAGCTTGCGCAGCAATAGATGTACCAGTATAACATCCCAATGTTCGACTGGAACTCCTTGAGCCTTGAGACCATGTATGCATTCCTTGCTTACATCGTGTAGAGATTTTAATGCTGGTGCCGACTCCCTTTTAATGGAGGATTGTCCCATTAATTTATTTAGAAGTGTTGTAACCAGAAGTCGTTTATTTTCATAACGACTTGTAAGTAAAGTCCAGATTATATTGTAATTTTCTCTTACTACTGGAAGATGTCTAATTAGCCCCTTTGGCTCGTTATCCAATGATGTAGTCAGATAATGCATTTTTTTGCTGTCACTGGTGTCCATGTTGTGGACCAATTCCATATACAAGTCCTTGAATTCCACCCACCGCATATAGTTTCCATCAAATTTTGGTAGTGATATTCTTGGTAGAGGCAATTCGCAATCTGTCTGTCTTGAGTTGCGAATTGTCTGATTATTATGCAAATGTTGCTGCAGTTCGATCATGGCAGCTCCTGCCTTTTCCTCGAGTTCATAAAACATTTCCAGTGTGTAGTCCTCAATGATGCTTTCGTCGGTAGCTTCCCATAACGGTGTGTTATTTGCCGTAAAATCGACCATATATCCTTCAAGACTGGCTGCCTTTATAGAATAGTATGTAGATGATTGTTCAACTTGCCTGTTGACCATGATTCCTTCTATCGTTCTTTCAATTACACGTACGAGTGCCTTCTGATTTCGGAATAGTTTCCGAATGTTTGAATCATTTATCTGATTATTTTGCTCAATTGATGTGCCATTGCGTGCTGAAGATAATTTTTCTAGCTCTATTGCTTCAATTTCTAGAACCTTGTTGTAATCGACAATCATTTTAAGAATGCTCTAATACTCTTTGTTCACCAAGTATTCATGGTCGTCAACCTTGTCCACTGAAGCCATGATTTCCTGATGATTTTCATGATATTCGTCCCCAACCTTTGCAATTCTTGAATCTTGTGTGTATAGAATTGAAAAGTTCTGCGAGGTTTTCCAGCCTTTTTGCAATTACCAATAAATTGTTTGATTTTGTCGCTCAATGCCTTTTGGCGATCCACTAGCGAACTGAAACCCATTATCCAGTTAGTTGATTTGTTGATTAACAGCCAATTTCACACCTTGTGAAACTAAAAATGTTTTATTTGTCCTCTGTTGATGCTGACACCAAAGCCTGTATTGACGTGATCGTAGGACACCTTTACGCCAAATTCGTGTTCATTGTCCTCTTTTGATGCTGACACCAAAGCCTCTGTTGATGTGATCGTAGGACACCTTTAAGTCAAATTCGTGATGAATTATCAAGCGATTCACCTGATAATCACGTCGGGGTCACCAAATTAAATGTTAATGAAATAACACTTAAGAAAATGAGTTGACAGCACTTAAACTGTAACTCCTGATTGTAAAGCTGAGTTTCCAGCACTTGAACTGAAACTCTAAAATTTTGAATTAAAGAGATCGAATATTGATTTCAATCTGATTTGTATTAAATTAAATTTTGCCTTAAATACTAAATTATTACAAATTATTACAACAACAATATCTAGATTTTATTCTTTTCCTTTACCGTTTTCTTGCCCAAAGTACAAGCTCAGCATATATTATGCAACCAAATTCTTTGTTGTGTCTAGCAAGCAAGAATTAATGCCAGTGCACTGGCCTTGATATATGTTACATATTCAAAGTTTTGTGTCACTGCACTTAACAAAAAAATGCAAATTTTCAAGTTCAGTGCCACTGCATTTTACCAAATTAAATAATGCAAAGGAAAGCCAAAGTTTGGATATTGCTAACGTCAGTATATATGTTCAAATTTTACAATAAATGTTTTATATATAGATAAATATATTTATACTAATTAAATGTGTAAATCTTGATATTGTACAATAACAATAATAATACAATTTTACAATAATAATAATTAAACGTGTGAACATTACCTATGAGCTCAAAATATAACATTAACAAATACCTCCAGCAGAGTTAAAGAAATTCATGATTATGCTTCAAAAGTAGTTTTTGTTAATTTTTTATTTGGTACTCTATTTAAAAAACCTTTTCATCAATTTACATAAAAAGTATAAATATATAAATAATTTCAAAAATTAACGTGCAATATTTTACTACTTCTTAGAATTTTTAAATATATATTGAAATATACATCAAATGATTGCATGTGTTATGCAGTTTGCAAAAGAAGATTTGTTTTTTGTTTTATGGTATGCAAAATATTTTTGTTAATTCTGCAAAATCATGCTACTCATGTTTTATGTACCAAAATATTCCAATTCATATATGTTTCTCAAAATATACTCTACAATGCACCATTTCATCAAATTGTATAATTAATTAAATATTAATATTACCTATAAACTCAAAATATAACAGTAACAAATATCTCCAACAGAGTTAAATGAATTTATGATTATTCTTCAAAAGTAGTTTTTGTTAACTTTTTTATTTGGTACACGATTTTAATAACCTTTTCATCAATTTGTATTAGAAAAAAATAAATAATTTGAAAAATTACCGTGCAACATTGTACTACTTCTTAGTATTTTTAAATATATATTGAAAAACACATCAAATGATTGCATGTGTTATCCAGTTTGCAAAAGAAGATTTGTTTTTTGTACGCAAAATATTTTTGTTAATTTTGCAAAATCGTGCTACTCATGTTTTATATACCAAAATATTCCAATATATATATGTTTTTCATAAAATACTCTTCAACATTGTACCATTTTATCAAATTTATAATTAATTAAATATTAATATTACCTATAAACTCAAAATATAACAGTAAAAAATACCTCTAACAGAGTTAAATGAATTTATGATTATGCTTCAAAAGTAGTTTTTGTTAACTTTTTTATTTGGTACTCGATTTTAATAACTTTTTCATCAATTCGTATTAGAAAAATATAAATAATTTGAAAAATGACCGTGCAACATTGTACTACTTCTTAGTATTTTTAAATGTATATTTTAAAATACATCAAATGGTTGCATGCGTTATGCAGTTAGCAAAAGAAGATTTGTTTTTTGTTTTATGGTATGCAAAATATTTTTGTTAATTTTGCAAAATCGTGCTACTCATGTTCTATATACCAAAATATTCTAATATACATATAATTCTCAAAATATACTCTACAACATTGTACCATTTCATCAAATTGTATAAATAATTAAATATTAATATTACCTATAAACTCAAAATATAACAGAAACAAATACCTCTAACAGAGTTAAATGAATTTATGATTATGCTTCAAGAGTAGTTTTTGTTAACTTTTTTATTTGGTACTCGATTTTAATAACCTTTTCACCATTTCGTATTAGAAAAATATAAATAATTTGAAAAATTACCGTGCAATATTGTACTAATTCTTCGTATTTTTAAATATATATTGAAAAATACATCAAATGGTTGCATGTGTTATCCAGTTTGCAAAAGAAGATTTGTTATTTGTTTTATGGTATGCAAAATATTTTTGTTAATTTTGCAAAATCGTGCTACTCATGTTTTATATACCAAAATATTCCAATATATAAATGTTTTTCAAAAAATACTCTACAACATTGTACCATTTCATCAAGCTTTATAATTAGTTAAATATTAATATTACCTATAAACTCAAAATATAACATTAACAGGTACCTCTAATAGAGGTAAAGGAATTTATGATTATGCTTCAAAAGTAGTTTTTGTTAACTTTTTTATTTGGTACTCGATTTTAATAACTTGTTCATCAATTCGTATTAGAAAAGTATAAATAATTTGAAAAATTGCCGTGCAATATTGTACTAATTCTTCGTATTTTTAAATGTATATTGAAATATACATCAAATGGTTGCATGCGTTATGCAGTTAGCAAAAGAAGTTTTGTTTTTTGTTTTATGGTATGCAAAATATTTCTGTTAATTTTGCAAAATCGTGCTACTCATGTTTTATATACTAAAATATTCTAATATATATATGTTTCTCAAAATATATTCTACAATGCACCATTTCATAAAATTTTTTTATTAATTAAATATTAATATTACCTCTAAACTCAAAATATATCCGCAACAAATACCTCTAGCAGAGTTGAAGGAATTCATAATAATGCTTCAAAAGTAGTTTTTGTTAATTTTCTATTTGGTACTCAATTTTAATAACCCTTTCATCAATTCATATTAGAAAAATATAAATAATTTGAAAAATTAACGTGCAACATTGTACTACTTCTTAGTATTTTTAAATATATATTGAAAAATACATCAAATGATTGCATGTGTTACGCAGTTTGCAAAAGAAGATTTGTTTTTTGTTTTATGGTATGCAAAATATTTTTGTTAATTTTGCACAATCGTGCTACTCATGTTTTATATTCCAAAATATTCCCATATATATATGTTTTTCAAAATATACTCTACAATGTACCATTTCATCAAATTTTATAATTAATTAAATATTAGTATTACCTATAAACTCAGAATATAACATTAACAAATACCTCTAACAGAGTTAAAGGAATTTATGATAATGATTCAAAAGTAGTTTTTGTTAATTTTCTATTTGGTACTCAATTTTAATAACCTTTTCATCAATTCATATTAGAAAAATATAAATAATTTCAAAAATTAACGTGCAACATTTTACTACGCCTTTGTATTTTTAAATATATATTGAAAAATACATCAAACGATTGCATGTGTTATGCAGTTTGCAAAAGAAGATTTGTTTTTTGTTTTATGGTATGCAAAATATTTTTGTTAATACTGCAAAATCATGCTACTCATGTTTTATATACCAAAATATTCCAATTTATATATGTTTCTCAAAATATACTCTACAATGCACCATTTCATCAAATTGTATAATTAATTAAATATTAATATTACCTATAAACTCAAAATATGACATTAACAAATACCTCTAACAGAGTTAAATGAATTTATGATTATTCTTCAAAAGTAGTTTTTGTTAACTTTTTTATTTGGTACTCGATTTTAATAACCTTTTCATCAATTTGTATTAGAAAAATATAAATAATTTGAAAAATTACCGTGCAACTTTTTACTACTTCTTAGTATTTTTAAATATATATTGAAAAACACATCAAATGATTGCATGTGTTATGCAGTTTGCAAAAGCAGATTTGTTTTTTGTTTTATGGTATGCAAAATATTTTTGTTAATTTTGCAAAATCGTGCTACTCATGTTTTATATACCAAAATATTCCAATATATATATGTTTTTCATAAAATACTCTTCAACATTGTACCATTTCATCAAATTGTATAATTAATTAAATATTAATATTACCTATAAACTCAAAATATAACAGTAACAAATACCTCCAAGAGAGTTAAATGTTTTTAAATATATATCGAAAAATACATCAAATGGTTGCATGTGTTATGCAGTTGTCAAAAGAAGATTTGTTTTTGTATGCAAAATATTTTTGATTTTGCAAAATCGTGCTACTCATGTTTTATATAACAAAATATTCCAATATATATATGTTTTTCAAAAAATACTCTACAACATTGTACCATTTCATCAAATTTTATAATTAATTAAATATTAATATTACCAATTAACTCAAAATATAACATTAACAAGTACCTCTAACAGAGGTAAAGGAATTTATGATTATTCTTCAAAAGTAGTTTTTGTTAACTTTTTTATTTGGTACTCGATTTTAATAACCTTTTCATCAATTCGTATTATAAAAGTATAAATAATTTGAAAAATTAACGTTTAATATTATACTAATTCTTTGTATTTTTAAATGCATATAGAAACATACATCAAATGGTTGCATGTGTTATGCAGTTAGCAAAAGAAGTTTTGTTTTTTGTTTTATGGTATGCAAAATATTTTTGTTGATTTAATTTATGATTATGCTTCAAGAGTAGTTTTTGTTAATTTTTTTATTTGGTACTCGATTTTAATAACCTTTTCACCATTTCGTATTAGAAAAATATAAATAATTTCAAAAATTAACGTGCAACATTGTACTACTTCTTAGTATTTTTAAATATATGTTGAAAAATACATCAAATGATTGCAAGTGTTACGCAGTTTGCAAAAGAAGATTTGTTTTTTGTATGTAAAATATTTTTGTAAATTTTGCAAAATCGTGCTACTCATGTTTTATATACCAAAATATTCTAATATATATATGTTTTTCAAAAAATAGTCTACAACATTGTTCCATTTCATCGAATTTTATAATTAAATAAGTATTAATATTACCTATAAACTCAAAATATGACATTACCAAATATAACAGAGTTAAAGGAATTTATGACTATTCTGCAAAAGTGGTTTTTGTTAACTTTTTTATTTGGTACCCGATTTTAATAACCTTTTCATCAATTCGTATAAAAAAAATATAAATTATTTAAAAAGCTACCGTGCAACATTGTACTACTTCTTTGGTTTTTGAAATATATATTGAAAAACACGTCAAATGATTGCATGTGTTATGCAGTTTGCAAAAGAAGATTTGTTTTTTGTTTAATGGTATGCAAAATATTTTTGTTAATTTTGCAAAATCGTGCTATCGTGTTTATATATACCAAAATAATCTAATATATATATATTTTTCAAAAAATGCTCTACAACATTGTACCATTTTATCAAATTTTATAATTAATTAAATATTAATATTAGCTATAACCTCAAAATATAACATTAACAAGTACCTCTAACAGAGGTAAAGGAATTTATGATTATTCTTCAAAAGTAGTTTTTGTTAACTTTTTTATTTGGTACTCGATTTTAATAACCTTTTCATCAATTCGTATTAGAAAAGTATAAATAATTTGAAAAATTAACGTGCAATATTGTACTAATTCTTCGTATTTTTAAATGTATATAGAAACATACATCAAATGGTTGCATGTGTTATGCAGTTAGCAAAAGAAGTTTTGTTTTTTGTTTTATGGTATGCAAAATATTTTTGTTAATTTTGCACAATCGTGCTACTCATGTTTTATATACTAAAATATTCTAATATACATATGTTTTTCTAAATATACTCTACAATCTACCATTTCATCAAATTTTATAATTAATTAAATATTAATATTACCTATAAACTCAAAATATAACAGTAACAAATACCTCTAACAGAGTTAAAGGAATTTATGATTATTCTTCAAAAGTAGTTTTTGTTAACTTTTTTATTTGGTACTCGATTTTAATAACCTTCTCATCAATTCGTATTAGAAAAATATAAATAATTTGAAAAATGACCGTGCAACATTGTACTACTTCTTAGTATCTTTAAATATATATTGAAAAATACATCAAATGATTGCATGCGTTATGCAGTTAGCAAAAGAAGATTTGTTTTATGGTATGCAAAATATTTTTGTTAATTTTGCAAAATCGTGCTACTCATGTTCTATATACCAAAATATTCTAATATATATATATGTTTCTCAAATTGTATAATTAATTAAATATTAATATTACCTATAAACTCAAAATATAACAGTAACAAATACCTCTAACAGAGTTAAACGAATTTATGATTATGCTTCAAGAGTAGTTTTTGTTAACTTTTTTATTTGGTACTCGATTTTAATAACCTTTTCACCATTTCGTATTAGAAAAATATAAATAATTTGAAAAATTAACGTGCAACATTGTACTACTTCTTAGTATTTTTAAATATATGTTGAAAAATACATCAAATGATTGCATGTGTTAAGCAGTTTGCAAAAGAAGATTTGTTTTTTGTATGTAAAATATTTTTGTAAATTTTGCAAAATCGTGCTACTCATGTTTTATATACCAAAATATTCTAATATATAAATGTTTTTCAAAAAATACTCTACAACATTGTACCATTTTATCAAATTTTATAATTAATTTAATATTAATATAACCTATAAACTCAAAATATGACATTAACAAATATAACAGAGTTAAAGGAATTTATGATTATGCTTCAAGAGTAGTTTTTGTTAACTTTTTTATTTGGTACTCGATTTTAATAACCTTTTCATCAATTCGTAAAAAAAAAATATAAATTATTAAAAAAGCTACCGTGCAACATTGTACTACTTCTTTGGTTTTTGAAATATATATTGAAAAACACGTCAAATGATTACATGTGTTATGCAGTTTGCAAAAGAAGATTTGTTTTTTGTTTAATGGTATGCAAAATATTTTTGTTAATATTGCAAAATCGTGCTAGTCATTTTTTACAATTTGAATACCATTGTATTGTAATATATATATGTTTTTCAAAAAATTCTCTACAACATTGTACCATTTTATCAAATTTTATAATTAATTAAATATTAATATTACCTATAACCTCAAAATATAGCATTAACAAATACCTCTAACAGAGCTAAATGAATTTATGATTATGCTTCAAGAGTAGTTTTTGTTAACTTTTTTATTTGGTACTCGATTTTAATAACCTTTTTATCAATTCGTATTAGAAAAATATAAACAATTTGAAAAATTACCGTGCAATATTGTACTAATTCTTCGTATTTTTAAATATATATTGAAAAATACATCAAATGGTTGCATGTGTTATGCAGTTTGCAAAAGAAGATTTGTTTTTTGTTTAATGGTATGCAAAATATTTTTGTTAATTTTGCAAAATCGTGCTACTCATGTTTTATATACCAAAATATTCCCATATATATATGTTTTTCAAAATATACTCTATAATGTACCATTTCATCAAATTTTATAATTAATTAAATATTAATATTACCTATAAACTCAGAATATAACATTAACAAATACCTCTAGCAGAGTTAAAGGAATTTATGATAATGATTTAAAGGTAGCTTTTGTTAATTTTCTATTTGGTACTCAATTTTAATAACCTTTTCATCAATTCAAATTAGAAAAATATAAATAATTTCAAAAATTAACGTGCAACATTTTACTACTTCTTAGTATTTTTAAATATATATTGAAAAATACATCAAATTATTGCATGTGTTATGCAGTTTGCAAAAGAAGATTTGTTTTATGGTATGCAAAATATTTTTGTTAATTTTGCAAAATCGTGCTACTCATGTTCTATATACCAAAATATTCTAATATACATATAATTCTCAAAATATACTCTACAACATTGTACCATTTCATCAAATTGTATAAATAATTAAATATTAATATTACCTATAAACTCAAAATATAACAGAAACAAATACCTCTAACAGAGTTAAATGAATTTATGATTATGCTTCAAGAGTAGTTTTTGTTAACTTTTTTATTTGGTACTCGATTTTAATAACCTTTTCACCATTTCGTATTAGAAAAATATAAATAATTTGAAAAATTACCGTGCAATATTGTACTAATTCTTCGTATTTTTAAATATATATTGAAAAATACATCAAATGGTTGCATGTGTTATCCAGTTTGCAAAAGAAGATTTGTTATTTGTTTTATGGTATGCAAAATATTTTTGTTAATTTTGCAAAATCGTGCTACTCATGTTTTATATACCAAAATATTCCAATATATAAATGTTTTTCAAAAAATACTCTACAACATTGTACCATTTCATCAAGCTTTATAATTAGTTAAATATTAATATTACCTATAAACTCAAAATATAACATTAACAGGTACCTCTAATAGAGGTAAAGGAATTTATGATTATGCTTCAAAAGTAGTTTTTGTTAACTTTTTTATTTGGTACTCGATTTTAATAACTTGTTCATCAATTCGTATTAGAAAAGTATAAATAATTTGAAAAATTGCCGTGCAATATTGTACTAATTCTTCGTATTTTTAAATGTATATTGAAATATACATCAAATGGTTGCATGCGTTATGCAGTTAGCAAAAGAAGTTTTGTTTTTTGTTTTATGGTATGCAAAATATTTCTGTTAATTTTGCAAAATCGTGCTACTCATGTTTTATATACTAAAATATTCTAATATATATATGTTTCTCAAAATATATTCTACAATGCACCATTTCATAAAATTTTTTTATTAATTAAATATTAATATTACCTCTAAACTCAAAATATATCCGCAACAAATACCTCTAGCAGAGTTGAAGGAATTCATAATAATGCTTCAAAAGTAGTTTTTGTTAATTTTCTATTTGGTACTCAATTTTAATAACCCTTTCATCAATTCATATTAGAAAAATATAAATAATTTGAAAAATTAACGTGCAACATTGTACTACTTCTTAGTATTTTTAAATATATATTGAAAAATACATCAAATGATTGCATGTGTTACGCAGTTTGCAAAAGAAGATTTGTTTTTTGTTTTATGGTATGCAAAATATTTTTGTTAATTTTGCACAATCGTGCTACTCATGTTTTATATTCCAAAATATTCCCATATATATATGTTTTTCAAAATATACTCTACAATGTACCATTTCATCAAATTTTATAATTAATTAAATATTAGTATTTCCTATAAACTCAGAATATAACATTAACAAATACCTCTAACAGAGTTAAAGGAATTTATGATAATGATTCAAAAGTAGTTTTTGTTAATTTTCTATTTGGTACTCAATTTTAATAACCTTTTCATCAATTCATATTAGAAAAATATAAATAATTTCAAAAATTAACGTGCAACATTTTACTACGCCTTTGTATTTTTAAATATATATTGAAAAATACATCAAACGATTGCATGTGTTATGCAGTTTGCAAAAGAAGATTTGTTTTTTGTTTTATGGTATGCAAAATATTTTTGTTAATACTGCAAAATCATGCTACTCATGTTTTATATACCAAAATATTCCAATTTATATATGTTTCTCAAAATATACTCTACAATGCACCATTTCATCAAATTGTATAATTAATTAAATATTAATATTACCTATAAACTCAAAATATGACATTAACAAATACCTCTAACAGAGTTAAATGAATTTATGATTATTCTTCAAAAGTAGTTTTTGTTAACTTTTTTATTTGGTACTCGATTTTAATAACCTTTTCATCAATTTGTATTAGAAAAATATAAATAATTTGAAAAATTACCGTGCAACTTTTTACTACTTCTTAGTATTTTTAAATATATATTGAAAAACACATCAAATGATTGCATGTGTTATGCAGTTTGCAAAAGCAGATTTGTTTTTTGTTTTATGGTATGCAAAATATTTTTGTTAATTTTGCAAAATCGTGCTACTCATGTTTTATATACCAAAATATTCCAATATATATATGTTTTTCATAAAATACTCTTCAACATTGTACCATTTCATCAAATTGTATAATTAATTAAATATTAATATTACCTATAAACTCAAAATATAACAGTAACAAATACCTCGAAGAGAGTTAAATGTTTTTAAATATATATCGAAAAATACATCAAATGGTTGCATGTGTTATGCAGTTGTCAAAAGAAGATTTGTTTTTGTATGCAAAATATTTTTGATTTTGCAAAATCGTGCTACTCATGTTTTATATAACAAAATATTCCAATATATATATGTTTTTCAAAAAATACTCTACAACATTGTACCATTTCATCAAATTTTATAATTAATTAAATATTAATATTACCAATTAACTCAAAATATAACATTAACAAGTACCTCTAACAGAGGTAAAGGAATTTATGATTATTCTTCAAAAGTAGTTTTTGTTAACTTTTTTATTTGGTACTCGATTTTAATAACCTTTTCATCAATTCGTATTATAAAAGTATAAATAATTTGAAAAATTAACGTTTAATATTATACTAATTCTTTGTATTTTTAAATGCATATAGAAACATACATCAAATGGTTGCATGTGTTATGCAGTTAGCAAAAGAAGTTTTGTTTTTTGTTTTATGGTATGCAAAATATTTTTGTTGATTTAATTTATGATTATGCTTCAAGAGTAGTTTTTGTTAATTTTTTTATTTGGTACTCGATTTTAATAACCTTTTCACCATTTCGTATTAGAAAAATATAAATAATTTGAAAAGTTACCGTGCAACATTGTACTACTTCTTAGTATTTTTAAATATATGTTGAAAAATACATCAAATGATTGCATGTGTTTTGCAGTTTGCAAGAGAAGATTTGTTTTTTGTATGTAAAATATTTTTGTTAATTTTGCAAAATCGTGCTACTCATGTTTTATATACTAAAATATTCTAATATATATATGTTTCTCAAAATATACTCTACAATGCACCATTTCATCAAATTTTATAATTAATTAAATATTAATATTACCTATAAACTCAAAATATAACATTAACAAATACCTCTAGCAGAGTTAAAGGAATTTATGATAATGCTTCAAAAGTAGTTTTTGTTAATTTTCTATTTGGTACTCGATTTTAATAACCTTTTCATCAATTCATATTAGAAAAATATAAATAATTTCAAAAATTAACGTGCAACATTTTACAACTTCTTAGTATTTTTAAATATATATTGAAAAACATATCAAATGATTGCATGTGTTATGCAGTTTGCAAAAGAAGATTTGTTTTTTGTTTTATGGTATGCAAAATATTTTTGTTAATTTTGCAAAATCGTGCTACTCATGTTTTATATACCAAATTCTTCTATTATATATACGTTTTTCTAAATATACTCTACAATGTACCATTTCATCAAATTTTATAATTAATTAAATATTAATATTACCTATAAACTCAAAATATAACATTAACAAATACCTCTAGCAGAGTTAAAGGAATTTATGATTATGCTTCAAGAGTAGTTTTTGTTAACTTTTTTATTTGGTACTCGATTTTAATAACCTTTTCACCATTTCGTATTAGAAAAATATAAATAATTTAAAAAATTAACGTGCAACATTTTACTACTTCTTAGTATTTTTAAATATATATTGAAAAATACATCAAATGATTGCATGTGTTATGCAGTTTGCAAAAGAAGATTTGTTTTTTGTTTTATGGTATGCAAAATATTTTTGTTAATTTTGCACAATCGTGCTACTCATGTTTTATATACTAAAATATTCTAATATACATATGTTTTTCTAGATATACTCTACAAACTACCATTTCATCAAATTTTATAATTAATTAAATATTAATATTACCTATAAACTCAAAATATAACATTAACAAATACCTCTAACAGAGTTAAAGAAATTTATGATTATGCATCAAAAGTAGTTTTTGTTAACTTTTTTGTTTGGTACTCGATTTTAATAACTTGTCCATCAATTCGTATTAGAAAAATATAAATACCTTGAAAAGTTACCGTGCAACATTGTACTACTTCTTGTTATTTTTAAATATATATTGAAAAATACATCAAATGATTGCATTTGTTATGCAGTTTGCAAAAGAAGATTTGTTTTTTGTTTTATGGTATGCAAAATATTTTGGTTAATTTGGTTATATATGAATATATTTTTCAAAAAATACTCTACAACATTGTACCACTTCATTAAATTTTATAATTAATTAAATATTAATATTACCTATAAACACAGAATATAACAGTTACAAATACCTCTAACAGAGTTAAAGGGATTTATGATTATGCTTCAAAAGTAGTTTTTGTTAACTTT
>NW_024031540.1:0-17756 GCF_002237135.1 Teleopsis dalmanni
GAATGTATATATGTCTTGTTATATTGAATATGTATATAAAGTGTCTCTGCGCCTGAACTTAAAACCGCCCATGCACTCGTAAACAATTATATATATATTTTAATAGATTATACACCTAGGCTTAAAACCGCCACTGTGTCAGACAATTTTTAATATTTATTTATTTTATATGTTGACATACAATACCACCGAGTGATCATACAAGACACACTCCATTCTTAGAAAATTGCGCCGTCTTTTATACGCATTCTCTTGAACATTTTGTGTAAAGTACACAAAGCTTTGAGTTGATCTTAGTTGAACTTACTGCACTTTAACACTTTTGCACAAAAGCTTCCTTGTGTATCTTTTTGTAGCGAATTGCATTCTAACGTTTTTGACGTTTGCAAATGTTTGTTTATATTTTTACTTTTTACATGTGCGCGTTTTTTTTTAAATTAAATTGAATATAATTCATTAAAATAAGTAAAATTAATTAATAAGTAATATCTTAGTTTTAATAATTAATTTAATAAAATTATTTATATAAACTACGTTTCCTTTTTGTTTAAATTACTTAAAGTGACGTGTGTAAAGTGGTAGTGCAAAGGTATTTATAATTGTTTTCCAATTTTCTAAATGATAATTATATTTAATAAATTCATTTATAGAAACATCCAACATTCAAGTCATAGTATGTAGGTTGGAAATTTGTACAAAATTTCCATCCCAACAAGCCGTGATAATGATTGGTGCTAACATGCCAATTTGATCATATAATTTCCTAGCATCGCTAAGCACTTGCCTTTTAGTGAGATGCTGAGTATCATAGGAGTTGACCTTGTAGAAGAGTTCATTGAGAAGTGGAACCTAATGTAAGCCAAGAACAGTGGTTTCTGCCAAATGTGGATTGAGCCGACATGGATGAGCATCGCCAAGAAGGTGTGCCAAGACTTCGGCGCTATTTGATTTCGATTTTCTGAGATGGAACTGTCCTTTTGCCAACACTCTGCCAACGGTCGCCAGTTGAATCGCCATGCCAATGGAAGGTATACTCTTAAGGTGGTCATCCACACCGAAATCATTCTGGATGCTGTGCAAAGCAGTTTTAGCTCGTAGTTCATGTGGGAGTTTATGAGATCTGTCACATTGCTCCCTAGCGCGAACAGCCAAATATGTACCACTGGTTGTGCCATATGTAACGGTAGCCAATTGATATGTGGGAATGGGTTGATCGGATGATTCCCGCCAAAGTATCCGTTGCTACTGCCTGTGCCTGTCGTCAACTTTGACTTGCCTGAACATTTTGTTCACATCAGCAGTGAATGCAATGCTATGCTGCCTGAAGCGAAACAAAAGGTTGAGCAATAAATTCTGTATTGGAGCGCCAGCCAATTGTATATCATTTAATGAGATGTCATTCGAGGTTTTTGCGGAAGCATTGAAAACAACTCGGCATTCTGCCATAACTGCATGGAATGTAGTATGACTGAGTTGGGTAGCCTAAATGATGCTGAATAGGGTGCATGTGACCAAGCTGTTCGTATTCGCGCATAACTGGTGAAATTGCCTGAGTGCCAACAGTTTTCAATGATCGGAGCCACAGAGATTGCTGAGGTAATTTTGTTGATAATGTAGAATTCAACATCCAAGTCAAATGAAGCATTAACAGTCGAAAATATGCGTAAGACTGCCCGGCCACCAGTACATGAGCGATTGCCACTGCCAACGCCTTGTATTTGCAATGTACTTTTCTACTTCCGCAGAGCCAATTCATTGAAATATCGCATAGTGAGACTTTCCTGAGAGCCTGGATCGCATAGAGCTCGACATGAGTCGATATCGCCAAAACCATTTAAGATGCGTATTTGTGCTGTTGCCAAGAGTGTAACGCGATTGCCAATAGTAGCGAATGTCTGCATTGGATGGTGTAGTCACCGATGCATACGTGGTGGGATGCCAGCTTGGTTTGGTTTCGCTGGTGCCTGAGGTGTGGTTTGTGCCTGTTGTGTGGACTCTTGCATATGCGACAATTAGTTGTGCCGCATGCCTTAGTGAAATGTCCAGGTTTTAAGCAATTGAAGCAAAGATTCGACCCTTTGAGCAATGAGAACCGCTCCGCTGGGGGGCAAGCCAATAGCCTGGTCTAGTTGCCTATTTGGTTCGCTGCGTTATTGCAAAAGTCTCAGTGGCCTGGAGTAGTTGCTATTAAGTTTGTTCTCATTAGGCACGAGCCTTGCTCTTTTCTGATCAGCATGAGATGTGCCACGATATTGAAATGTAGCAACCTTGCCATCAGATTTTGGTTTGCTTTCCATTGCTCGCCAAATATTGCCAACTAGACTGTAAGCTGCGTCTCCAAGAATGCAAGAAAATCTGCCAAAGGAGGAATTTAATTCGTTGTGTGGCTCATGCCTCATGCCTGTTGTGTAACGGTTGATAACTTGCCCACTTGCCCACTCATTACCGCAAGTGCCGCAAGGACCGCAAGGACTCTCGCACTGTATCAACCACCGAGAGCAACGCAGATGTTGACTCAGCTTGTGGTGAGTTGAAGCCAATTACTCTAGCCACGTATATTTCAGCCAGCTGCTTCGGATTGTCATACCGACCCTTCAGTACATGCCTTCGACTAATGCCACTGCGTCACCATGGACTGTCTCTCGTAGTTTGCCAAGCTTGTATGGGTCTGGAAACTTTTGTGAGTGCACTAGCGTTTTAAATCTATCCTTAAATGCCAGCCAATTACACATCGCATATCAAACTCGGGTATCGCCAACCGTTCCAATTTAATAACCAAGCCATGGCTTGGCAGACGCAGTACCGCCTGCCATGTTAAATGCTGCATCCATATATTGTGCATCACAGCGGGCCAACTTACCCATGGGTTTGGCATGCAGCAAGATCAGGCAACGTTGAAGACACACTTCGACAAGTTACAAATTGCACATGGCGAGTTGGTGGCTGCTGCAAAATAAGACAGCGAATTAAAGTCCCACATCAAATTGTGGGACGAGGTCGAAGACCTGTACAACGAGACATGCGTTGCATTGCGGCGTAAGTTGGCCCGCTGTGATGCACAATATATGGATGCAGCATCTAACATGGCAGGCGGTAATGCGTCTGCCAAGCCATGGCTTGGTTATTAAATTGGAACGGTTGGCGATACCCGAGTTTGATATGCGATGTGTAATTGGCTGGCATTTAAGGATAGATTTAAAACGCTAGTGCACTCACAAAAGTTTCCAGACCCATACAAGCTTGGCAAACTACGAGAGACAGTCCATGGTGACGCAGTGGCATTAGTCGAAGGCATGTACTGAAGGGTCGGTATGACAATCCGAAGCAGCTGGCTGAAATATACGTGGCTAGAGTAATTGGCTTCAACTCACCACAAGCTGAGTCAACATCTGCGTTGCTCTCGGTGGTTGATACAGTGCGAGAGTCCTTGCGGTCCTTGCGGCACTTGCGGTAATGAGTGGGCAAGTGGGCAAGTTATCAACCGTTACACAACAGGCATGAGGCATGAGCCACACAACGAATTAAATTCCTCCTTTGGCAGATTTTCTTGCATTCTTGGAGACGCAGCTTACAGTCTAGTTGGCAATATTTGGCGAGCAATGGAAAGCAAACCAAAATCTGATGGCAAGGTTGCTACATTTCAATATCGTGGCACATCTCATGCTGATCAGAAAAGAGCAAGGCTCGTGCCTAATGAGAACAAACTTAATAGCAACTACTCCAGGCCACTGAGACTTTTGCAATAACGCAGCGAACCAAATAGGCAACTAGACCAGGCTATTGGCTTGCCCCCCAGCGGAGCGGTTCTCATTGCTCAAAGGGTCGAATCTTTGCTTCAATTGCTTAAAACCTGGACATTTCACTAAGGCATGCGGCACAACTAATTGTCGCATATGCAAGAGTCCACACAACAGGCACAAACCACACCTCAGGCACCAGCGAAACCAAACCAAGCTGGCATCCCACCACGTATGCATCGGTGACTACACCATCCAATGCAGACATTCGCTACTATTGGCAATCGCGTTACACTCTTGGCAACAGCACAAATACGCATCTTAAATGGTTTTGGCGATATCGACTCATGTCGAGCTCTATGCGATCCAGGCTCTCAGGAAAGTCTCACTATGCGATATTTCAATGAATTGGCTCTGCGGAAGTAGAAAAGTACATTGCAAATACAAGGCGTTGGCAGTGGCAATCGCTCATGTACTGGTGGCCGGGCAGTCTTACGCATATTTTCGACTGTTAATGCTTCATTTGACTTGGATGTTGAATTCTACATTATCAACAAAATTACCTCAGCAATCTCTGTGGCTCCGATCATTGAAAACTGTTGGCACTCAGGCAATTTCACCAGTTATGCGCGAATACGAACAGCTTGGTCACATGCACCCTATTCAGCATCATTTAGGCTACCCAACTCAGTCATACTACATTCCATGCAGTTATGGCAGAATGCCGAGTTGTTTTCAATGCTTCCGCAAAAACCTCGAATGACATCTCATTAAATGATATACAATTGGCTGGCGCTCCAATACAGAATTTATTGCTCAACCTTTTGTTTCGCTTCAGGCAGCATAGCATTGCATTCACTGCTGATGTGAACAAAATGTTCAGGCAAGTCAAAGTTGACGACAGGCACAGGCAGTAGCAACGGATACTTTGGCGGGAATCATCCGATCAACCCATTCCCACATATCAATTGGCTACCGTTACATATGGCACAACCAGTGGTACATATTTGGCTGTTCGCGCTAGGGAGCAATGTGACAGATCTCATAAACTCCCACATGAACTACGAGCTAAAACTGCTTTGCACAGCATCCAGAATGATTTCGGTGTGGATGACCACCTTAAGAGTATACCTTCCATTGGCATGGCGATTCAACTGGCGACCGTTGGCAGAGTGTTGGCAAAAGGACAGTTCCATCTCAGAAAATCGAAATCAAATAGCGCCGAAGTCTTGGCACACCTTCTTGGCGATGCTCATCCATGTCGGCTCAATCCACATTTGGCAGAAACCACTGTTCTTGGCTTACATTAGGTTCCACTTCTCAATGAACTCTTCTACAAGGTCAACTCCTATGATACTCAGCATCTCACTAAAAGGCAAGTGCTTAGCGATGCTAGGAAATTATATGATCAAATTGGCATGTTAGCACCAATCATTATCACGGCTTGTTGGGATGGAAATTTTGTACAAATTTCCAACCTACATACTATGACTTGAATGTTGGATGTTTCTATAAATGAATTTATTAAATATAATTATCATTTAGAAAATTGGAAAACAATTATAAATACCTTTGCACTACCACTTTACACACGTCACTTTGAGTAATTTAAACAAAAAGGAAACGTAGTTTATATAAATAATTTTATTAAATTAATTATTAAAACTAAGATATTACTTATTAATTAATTTTACTTATTTTAATAAATTATATTCAATTTAATTTAAAAAAAACGCGCACATGTAAAAAGTAAAAATATAAACAAACATTTGCAAACGTCAAAAACGTTAGAATGCAATTCGCTACAAAAAGATACACAAGGAAGCTTTTGTGCAAAAGTGTTAAAGTGCAGTAAGTTCAACTAAGATCAACTCAAAGCTTTGTGTACTTTACACAAAATGTTCAAGAGAATGCGTATAAAAGACGGCGCAATTTTCTAAGAATGGAGTGTGTCTTGTATGATCACTCGGTGGTATTGTATGTCAACATATAAAATAAATAAATATTAAAAATTGTCTGACACAGTGGCGGTTTTAAGCCTAGGTGTATAATCTATTAAAATATATATATAATTGTTTACGAGTGCATGGGCGGTTTTAAGTTCAGGCGCAGAGACACTTTATATACATATTCAATATAACAAGACATATATACATTCACTAACCCCGTTTCGTCCAGTAGGTACTCATCGAGCAGGATAATCACCGAAATTATACTAGGGTACAACCACGAAACCGGATCAGCCACCACTGTGAACTCTACAGGGACAGCTTCCAAATACAGCTGGTCACAAGGAAACATCTGAAGTCATATCTAATTAAATTTAACCAACCTCTTTGAAATGCGACTAAGGAAATACATTCAGAATTTGCATGCGTTTAAAATCTCAAGTTATTGAAATACGATTGAAGAAATAATAATCTATATAAAGCTATCTTATATAAATCGTTGAAAATTGTACAAATTGTTAATCTCCAGGTTTATCTAGTTACGTTTAATTCAATTCTTTTCTTTATTACATATTATTTTAATGCATTATTAATATTTTAAATAAATCTGCATTGAAAGTTTAACCGCCGTACTTTTATTTTGAGAAGTCCTGTCTCCGCGATTATAAATTTATTGTAGCGACCCCCTGGAAAAGACTGAGGATACCCCAGCATAAATTATAACGAAACTGGAAAATCCGTGTCGTTACAGGCTAAACTTTCATACAAAAACTCTGGCTGACAAAATTGGCATGGGACGACCCATTACCGCTGAAACTGTTGCAAGAACGGCTCATATATCGAAGGCAGCTGTCGCAACTGGAGGCAGTGCGAATACCGCGTTGGATATGCATACAACCCGGAGATGAAATACAACTGCATAGCTTCTGCGATGCTAGTGTCAAGGCGATGGCTGCAGTACTCTATTTGGCAACAAACCACGATAGCAATATCACTAGTCACATCGTCGCATCAAAAACTAAGGTGGCACCATTACTTTCGGTACCAATACCCCGGTTGGAACTTTGCGCTGCGCAATTGTTGGCAGGCTTTGCATCTGGAGCACGTACTATACACTCTATACTCCGACTCAAATATTTCTCTATGTTGGCTACGCAAAAACACATCACAATTAAAGCAATACGTTGCTAATCGCGTTGGCTGCATTTAATCGATCACAGATATTAGGCATTGGCATCACATTCCTACCAAATTCAACCCAGCTGATTGCGTCAGTCGTGGCATATTCCTTTTGGCGTTGCATAACTACACATTATGGTGGCACGGCCCTAATTCAACTGATTATCCAATCGATGAGGTGCATTTTGGCGATGAATTGGTAGTCATAGATTGGTAGTCAAAGGTACATCAGCAACTTCGCTCGCATACATACATCTGTGCAGGCGAAATGGGCATTGCTTTAAATCACCACATTAAGGCAGAGCAAGCGAAATATTTCGCAGCGGAACTTACGCAGTTGCAAAGGCGCAGCCCATATCCCCAACAAGCAAGCTCATTGAACTGAACCCGTTCATTAACTCGGCTGCGGACAATATATTGCGAGTAGGCGGACGCTTACATAATGCGAGGGCGTCATCTAATCATTCTTCCTAATGATAACACATTGGCTAGGGTTTTAATATGACAGGTGCATCAAGATGCACTTCATGGCTGTATACAGCTTATGCTACATACTATTCGACACAAATATTGGATTCTGCAGGCACGCATTTTGGTCAAGCAATGCATACATTCATGCGCCATTTGCAGGCGTTATAAACACATAATGCTAAAACAACGTATGGCGACATTACCGAAGGCTCGGGTCACCCCATTACCCCCATTTGCAAGAACTGGCTTAGACTATTGCAGTTCATTCAACACACGAGTTGGCTCCAAGGCTGTACGAACGGTACGGAAGTTTTACGGGGCAATCTTTGTGTGCATGGTAACCAAGGCAGTGCACATCGAACTGGCTGAAAATCTCACTTCTGTGGTATTCATAAACGCATACACCCCTTTTGTAAACCGGCGTGGGCCATGTAACGACTTTTGCAGTGACAATGGCACTACATTCATTGGCGCAGATCGTTTAATGGCTGCTGACTTACAGGCTTAACATAATGAATATTCTCAACAGCAATTAGCAAATCGAGGTACAAAATGGCATTTTTTACCACCTGGCGCACTACATCAATACAGTCTATGCAAAGCTACCGTTAAGTCAGCAAAAAAAAAATTAACTACGCATTGTTGGGACTCATTCAATTTACTATGATCAGCTACATATGTTACTCTACTTGTGCACGTCAAGGCTTGCTTCAACTCACGTCCGCTCATACCATTGCACGACACTTGTGACGACAAAATGGCTCTTTCACCTGCTGATTTCGTAATCGGAAGATCTCTCCTGGCGGTACCAGATGAACCTATTGGCAAGGTACCTAGTAACAAATTGTCATACTGGCGGCAATTAAGACAAATGCAGCAGCATTTTTGGCGACAATGGCACGATGAATATCTTTCAACTTTGCAACCACGTTCCAAATGGCATCAGAATGGTGACCCCATTAACATAGGCGATGTAGTGGTTATCCGGCACGAGAATCTACCAGCAACACATTGACGGCTTGACAGTGTGCTCAAATTTCACTTAGGCGAAAATTGGTTAGTACGAGTAGTCACTATCAAGCATTTAACTGGCGAATGCATGCGACCTATCCAGAAGATATGCAGGCTTGTGGAGTATCTTGAAAGTACCCGTCCAGCCGGGTAGGATGTTTGAGATTTGGCATAACAACTGGACAGTATGGCATTACTGATTTAGTGATTTTGACAGTAACATTTGAATATCTGGCAAAGAATAACTTTTGGCATCGTTTTTGCTTTTTTCCTTCTTCTTTTTCAAGCGTTGGTGAAGTGCGTACCTTTTCTATCATGGCGGGGCTGATTTATACAAATTGTTGTATTTTAAAAATTGTGATCAAATAAAGAGACATTATATTTGCGCGTATGAAATTATTGTCGTTTACCTTTTTTCATACATAGAATTAATATGATCAAAGCACAAGTGGCCTGGAAGAAAATCGTCTTGTATTTTTTTGATCATTGAGTTTAGAGTCACAATATATATTGTAACAAATGAAATATGATAAATAAATGTATAAATTAATATATAATCACTTAAGTCAGTCAATTTAAATTAGTTTAGTTTACTTAGGGCCATGTTATGCACAACTTTTTGGTTGTGCCTAAATTTAAAAGGAAATTTAGATATGCTCACTTTCAATTTGCCACCAAAAATAACTCACATGAAAAAACTCATAGAGGCTGTAATAATGTTAATTTATTATTATATTATCTTTATATAATTGTTAACAGTACTTACGCGTTTCTTTAAAATCGGAAAGTGTAATAATTATATTATTAGCGATTTATAAAAAAAAGGCTGTGTTGCTTACTGTCATTTTTTCTCCAAAACGTACTAGAATTGTAGTAGTTTGCTCCTAAAAGGCGCAAATTTTACAATTTATTACTAAACAACACTGTTTTGCCTTAATGCCGGGGTACAAATACGCCGGCTCTCATGCCGGAGTTTGAACGGCCATATTGTTTTTTCTCTCATTCTCAAATTTAAAATTTGCATTGAAAACAACAACAATTGTACTCATGCCGTGGCCGAGACACTCTGCATAACATGGCTCTTAATCATATAATATATATTTAATAAATTCTTAATTTTAATTGCTTTTTTAATATGTATTTAACAATATTTCGATTTATTATGTTCGGTAAAGAAAATTTTGTAGAAACGATTCTTTTTAAAAATAAAAAAAAAGTTTCAAAAATTTCTTTTTAATTTCTATTTGTTTAAGCGTGTAAAACAATTCTAAACTAATTTTAAAATATTATCATTTAATGCTGTTTTGATGTGAAGTTAATTAATTAATTAACTACTAAGTTAATTACTAAGACCGATGCTACTACTAATTTACTTTTTTATACGACATTACTTAAGTGGTGAATTGTAGTTCTCTGTGTAGGCTTAAATTTTGAAAAATCTGTTGATAGGGCAAGCATTTGCTCTAAATGTATATAGTGAATGAAGCGTATTATTAGCTTAATTACATTTCTAAGTGATCAATATAAATAAATCTGTTAATCAGGGTGGGTGTACTCGCATTCGTTGTGTAGTTTTGTAAATTTGAACATTTTTAAAATTTTGGCTTTAACAATTTAAATAATTGTATAAAATTAATGACTATTAATTATTTGACATTTATGCTTTTCAGTTTACTCAACCATAGTTCAAGGTTTGGTATACATATTCCACCCAAGAGGTATGCATAAAGGTGCATTACCGAACTTAGATGCCGGTTCCCAAAGAGGCATATTCACCATTATTTATTCGTTATAATTTTTTACAGATTTTTACATATAAAAAAAAAAAAAAAATTACAATACTTTTAAAAATTAATTGTAAATTAAAATATATATAAACTAAAGGCAAAAAAAATTAAAATATTTAATTTATATATACAAGGCAACTAAATATCATGTGGCCTATAAATGCGTTACACGCAAAAGATTTTGTCTATAGTCAGGTGTATTCAGAACCTTATTAAAAAATTTTAACAAAAAATTTATACGTATCCTTAAAAAAAGGTTTGAAATACTGTCTGTTTTGCAGTTTTGACAGCAAACATATGGACGTACATTCTTTACTTCTTGGTATAAAAATTGTATTATGTCTGCTTTTTGGTAACTGGTATTAAAATGTTTGCAATATTTGAATATAATCTATGAAATCTTTAGGAGGTTGCACAAAATTACACTAATCAAATTCTCTTTGAAGAGTAAAAAAGTATTCATTGGAAATAACATGTAACGACACGAATTTTGTTGTTCTACATACCCTTGTGCATCCTGAATTTGAACTTATGTGATCTGTGGATTCTTCGTTGCATTGATTCTTCGTGAATTTCCTTTGATAGTAAATCTTGTTTCTAACTGGCTTTGAAGTTCTTGTATTTCAACTGATACTATTTCACGGTTTGGTGTGGCTCGCTATTGTATAAATACTTTGGGATTTTGCATGTTGGGTCTTGAATCTTGCTGTGGTTTGCACGCTTGGATTTGGGGCATACGTTTAAATTCTGTGCCTTAGTCCAGATTGAACGATTTTAAATTTTCTTTGAGCGAAGTGACACGTTGCGGTATTTGGTGTACTGATGCTTGCTTCGTTTGACTTTGAAATATTTCCTGATCTGGTGTAACTCGTGCTGGCTTAAATACTTCGGGATTCTTCTTTGTAAGTTTTGGGTTTACTTGTCGTTGTGTTTTTTGCATTTGTCAATTTCCTCTGATGGGCCTAATATTTTGTGATTCTTGTTTTGGTTCACATGGTTAAACTTGGAGCATTTGTTGAACTTCTGTGACTTGGTTCCAATTGAATGGTTTTAGATTTCCTTTAACTGACATGACATGTTGAAGATTCTGCTGAGTTGATACTTGGTACATTTGATTTTGAAATATTTCTTGATATTGTATGATTCGTACTGTTACTTGCTTAGCTGTCGGCTGGTTGCGTTGCTGATTACTTCTCTGCTGGTTGAGGATAGGTGACTCGGAATTTGAACTGGGAATAAGTTTATCCTGTATCGGCGTAGTAGGTACGCGTCTCACTGTATTTTTCAATAGCATCGTTTGTGCGACTACTATGCGACTAACTATCACTTCCTGTCGAACACAGTCTCGACTCTCTTTATCCTGTTTTGCGGTAAGTTCTTCAAAGTCATCAGCTAGTATTGCTAATTCTGTTAAGCTCGAAAAGTCTCGTCGTTTGATGTACTTTTGGTACTCTGTGCGCATATTTCGGTATATTCGCTCCAACTGCAAATCTTGGTTCATGCCTGTGTGTCGCATTACATATTTAATTTCCAGTAAATAATCTTTAAAACTTTCTTGCTCCATCTGAAATCGTGCTCGCACCTCGTCTTCTAATTTTTCAAAATACCTAGATGAAAGAAAAAATTTTAGAAAGTCCGTTTTGAAGCTTGATCACAGGTTCCAATGCTTATTGTTGTTGCGGTACCACATCCGTGCTCTGTCTTCAAGCAGTATGGGCATCATCCTGGGAACTAGATTCACGTTGATGTCGTCAAGATTTGCTAACTTTTCTATGCTTTCCACAAAATCTATTGGATCCACTCCTCCATTGTACCTTACAGACCATTTCCGTATCTGCTCCACGGTTTGAGCATACGATAAAGCCATGGTGTACTGGTTATGCGAACGTCTTGCAAATTTCTCTATTAGACTAGCTTGAGTTGAACTATGAGCGAGAGTATTTAGATTTTATCTTATGATCATGTTTGCTTGTGCCATTGTAACGTGGATATTAGTTTGATTTTATTTTGGGAAGTCTGTCTGTCCCTGCTCGGGCGCCAATTGTAACGACACGGATTCTCCCGTTTTGTTATAATGTATGCTGGGGTATCTTCAGTCTCTTCCAGAGGTCGCTACAATAAATTTGTATTTGCAAGAACAGGACTTCTCAAATTAAAAGTGTTATGTTTAATGTATTGTTTATTTAAATTATTTATTATTCATTCAAAATAAAATTTATTCATGCCTATTTATTTAAAATTTCATAAAAATATTATATAAAACAAGAAAAGAAATTAATTAAGTAAAGCTTGGATGAACTGGTAATTGTTTCTTGACTCGGATGACACGTTGACCATGGAGGTTGATAATTTGAAATTGATGGTGTGGCTCTTGAGAGAACGTTGGCAATATTGATAATTTGGGATTGATGGTATTGGTCTTGTTACTTGATTGATGTTACTTTTAATTCTACCAGTGTGAAATAAAAGGGTTAGCAAAAATTATGTTTTTATTTATGGAATATTTATATAATTGTGTTCAAGTACGTTGACTTAAAACCGCCTTCGTACTTTTAAACAATTATATAGATATTTTTATGTATTATACACCTAGGCTTAAAACCGCCACTGTTTCAGACAATTTTTAATATGTATTTATTTTATATGTTGACATATAATGCTACCGAGTGATCATTACAAGACTCACTACATTTCTAGAAAATTGCGCCGTCTTTTATACGCATCCTCTTGATCTTTTGTGTAGAGTACACCAAGTTTTGAGTTGATCTTAGTTGAACTTAGATCTTGTGCATCTTTTTGCAGCGAATTGCATTCTGTCTGTTAAGTATTACATTAATAATTTATTTTGTGTTTTGCTAACCAATGCTAAAATGCATTTAACGTAATTGTAATTCAATAATAGGTTATATTTTTGCTGATTTGTGTTTATTTTATAACTAGGGCTAAAACATACTTTAAGTAATTTATTATTCATTGTTTTGCTTAATATTTTATGTATTTTGCTTGCTATTAATTATTCATTATTTTGTTGAATATTTTATGTGTCATTATAAGTAGTATTTTTGCTTGATATTAATTATTGTTTTAAATTAGGTCAGTAAATTATTGCACGTGATAAGTTTTAGTTGTAAGAAAAATGTATATATAGGCAAATCAATTCTTTAATAAAGTGATTCAATGATACAAACTTGAATACAACTCACCTTTCTTTTCATCAAAATACTAATGGGTTTATGTGCTCGGTAGTATATTCACGAATATAAAAAATACAAATATACCGTCCAACAAGTTACATGTGCTTGGTGAAATTCCGGTATACAAATACACATCTATAGAAAATTGAGGATAAATGCATTCTCAACACTGACGTTTTTGACGTTTGCAAATGTTTGTTTACATTTTTACTTTTTACATGTGCGCGTTTTTTAAATGGAATAAAATTTATTAAAATAAGTAAAATTAATTAAAGATATCGGAGTTTTAATAATTAATTTTATAAAATTATTTATATAAACTACGTTTCCTTTTTGTTTACTTCAAGTGACGTGCGTAAAGTGGTAGTGCAGAGATATTTATAATTGTTTTCCAATTTTCTAAATGATAATTATATTTAATAAATTCATTTATAGAAACATCCAACTATTGAAGTATGCTGTAGACGAGTGTGCTGCATAGTGATTCCAGGTAAGTATTTATTTATTATCTCGATGTTAATTGTAATGCACTTTATTTCTTACAGATGATTCACCAATAACAATAAAGTCATAATATGTAGGTTGGAAATTTGTACAAAATTTTCAATCCTTACAAACATTTGTTAATGGTAGATTAACTTGGCAATTGTGTAATTTGTGAATTTTAAAGTATAACCATCCGCTTACATAAATAAATGCATTTCTGCTAAGAAATATATTTCATTCATATCAATATTAACAACAAAATCAAAACATTGAAGAATACAGTACATGGGTTCACTAAACATATAAGACTCCTGCCAGAGCGTGTTGATCACTAATGTATCACTGCACACAGTTTCTTAACTCTGATCAGGGGAAATTGGAGTAGGTGAATTAATGGTAGGGCCTACGGTAGAAGAATCAAATTCAATTAATTGCTCAGTATTACCATTTACTGTACAATTCAAATGACTTACGCACTGTTGTGTATAATGCAACATTCAAATGTAAACAATAAATTTTTCTTATTGTTTATTCTCAATTTATAAATTATTTATTGAATCTTTCTAAAACAGAAACTAACAATAAGTGGATCAAGTCTTAAAACTAAATTGATTTTTTCCCTAAGCCATTGCTTTGGAAAAAACTATTGAGACATTAGACTATTTATAATAACACAATATTGAAAAATAAAATTAAAATTAAAATTGAAACTAGAATTAAAATTAATTTAAAATTAAAATCATTTCAAAAAATCACATTCAATTCAATTACATAAAATTTATAATATATTAAATCAAATCAAAATTTAGAAAGTTAGCAGATGTCAATTGTGTCCTTCTTTTTTAGACATTTGTGGCCTTTGTTTAGTAGCAGCTTGTAAGCTGATTGGTTAGGGTGATCTTCTAACTTTAAACGGTACTGACTGGTACATCGAGCCACTTCTTCTGTTATTATTGGTACGGCCAAATCTCTATTAAGGTTAGCATTTTTTAAACCACGGTGCACCTGTTATCATTTTTAGGATTTTTTAGGATTTGAATCGTCAGTAAATGTTGCAGGTAAAGTGTTTTATGAAGTTGGTATATCACTTATATACATTAGGTATAATAGCGGGCCAATTACACTTTCTTGGTGAACTCCTGCTTTGATAGGACAAGGTTCTGATACAAAATCCTTATATATTAAACTAAAAGTTCTTTTACGTAAGTAGTTTTTTTAACAAAAGGTGAGTGTTAGCTGGCATGAGAGTTGTAATTTTATGTATTAAGCCTTCGTGCCATACTTCATCAAACGCTTGGGCTACATCTATAAATATAAAAGTGTAGTATTGTTTATTTTCAAATGAGTTTCTAACGAATGATACAATACGATGCACTTGTTCAGTTGTACTATGTTTAGCTCCGAAGCCGAATTCTTCCGGAATTATTTCGTTAGCTGAGAGTATATTTTTGCTATTATGATACTGGAAGGACGCTAATTATAAGATTCTGTAAGATTCTACTTTGGTTTTCCTAGCTTTAGATATTGTGGCAGCACCAGCCAAACATGTGCACGTTCGCAGCACCAGCCAAACATATGCATGCTAGAACATATGAACGACACGAAACGCGGACACGCAATGAATGCATATATAGAGCAACTGCACTTGTGCACGAGTCAGTCGTTCGTTACATTCGGTGTGGAATATACTAAACTGGTGACCCCGACGTGATCAGTTCTTTTCAGAACTGTTCACCAATTAAGAGTATATTTCATCAATATACAAAAAGTTCTTTTCAGAACTTAAAAATATATTGCATCAACATACAAAGGTTCTTTTCAGAACTTATTGCATCAACATACAAAGGTACTTTTCAGAACTTATTTCATCAACATACAAAGGTTCTTTTCAGAACTTGTTTCATCAACACACAAAAAGTTCTTTTCAGAACTCGGCGAGCAAAGTTCCGGCTTAGTGGCAGTGCGAAACTAAGGAAAAAATGTCGGTGCAAGAGGAGAATGCAGCATCGCTCGGACAGCAGCGCGAAGACTCGGCACCAGTGGTGAATCGCGTTTCGGTGAAGGTGCCTCCGTTCTGGCACGAGCGACCCGAAATATGGTTCGCGCAGATCGAGGCGCAGTTCGCGGTAGCAGATGTGTGCAACGACATGATGAGACTTAACACCATAGTGGCTGCCATAGAGTCCAGCATCGTTCGAATTCAAATTTATGACCTTCGGACTCCGCAATGCAGCTCAAACGTTCCAGCGATTCATCAACCAGACGTTGGGTGACTTAGACTTCGCATTCGTATATATTGATGATATCCTCATCGCATCTAAGAACGACGTAGAGCATGAACAGCACTTACGTGAAGTGTTCGAACGTTTAAGGCAAGCTGGATTAGCAGTGAATTTCGGTAAGTGTGAGTTTGGCCAGAAGAAGATCGAGTTTCTGGGACATGTGATTAAAGCCCAAGGATTTCGCCCCCCAGAGAGTAAAGTGCAGGCTGTATGTGAGTTCCCGCTACCTAAAACCGTTAAGCAGTTACGGCAGTTTCTAGGCATGATAAACTTCTATCGCCCATTCTTGCGAGGTGCCGCTCACAGTCAACAACGTTTGTTTTCGCTAACGCCTGGCAACCGCAAAAATGATCAAACAGCAATCACCTGGACGCCTGATGCCGTGGCGGCTTTTCAGCAGTGTAAATATGAACTGGCGCAGGCCGCCCGTTCTCCAGCAAGTAGTAAACGGAGTGCAGCAGCCATTGGCGTTCTACTCAAGAAAATTGAATCCAACTCAAATGAAATACAGGGCCTATGATCGAGAGTTGACAGCTGTTTATCAAGCTGTCCAATATTTCCGGTATGCGTTAGAAGGCCGCGAGTTTATAATATTCACCGACCACAAACCACTCGCGTATGCATTCCAGCAAGCAAGCGAAAAAGCATCTCCTAGACGAGCACGACAACTAGAGTTTGTGAGCCAATATTCGACCGATATCCGTCACATTGCGGGAGCTGATAATGTGGTAGCAGACTCCCTTTTTCGAATTGCAGCAGTTTAGTGTGAAGCAAGCGAAGTGGAAAGAATTGCGTTTGAACAAACAACAGACCCAAAGGTGCAGAAATTATTAGACGACCAGCGCGGAAAAACGTTAGTATTAAAAAAATGGAAACTACCAGACGTTGAACTGTACTGCGATGCTTCCAGCACTCACATTCGCTCATACGTCCCACAAATTACAGGCAGCATATATTGTCCAAGCTTCACTCCTTGTCTCACCCCGGAATAGGGGCAACTCGCAAAATCGTCCAAACAAAACACGTGTGGCCCGGTATAGCTAAAGATACAGCAATTTTCGTTCGAAGGTGTGTTGCATGCCAAAAATCCAAGGTTCAACGCTATACCCGTACGAGTATCGGTTCTTTTGCAGCGGTAGATGGCCGATTTCAACACATCCACTTGGATATAGTGGGAACATTGTCACCGTCGCAAGGAAAGCGTTATATTCCCACATGCATCGATCGTTTTTCGCGTTGGCCAGTAGCCATTCCTTTAGTGGGCATCACAGCAGAAGAGGTGGCAGCAGCATCCATTGATGGCTGGGTTTCACATTTCGGCACTCCGCATGCAGTCACAACCGACTTAGGACGTCAATTTGAGTCCACTATATTTACAGAGGTGACGAAACTACTAGGAATAAAGCATTGGCGCACAACTGTCTACCACCCCCAAGCCAATGGCATGGTCGAGCGGTTTCACCGAACACTGAAAGCAGCCATACATTGTCACGATTCCAGTAACTGGACCCAAATTCTTCCTTTAGTAATGTTGGGCCTCAGGACAGCGCCGAAAGCAGACATAAACGCCAGTCTGGCAGAGATGTTATACGGCAACCCTCTCAGAGTACGGGACAGTTGCTGACAGAAGTCAAAATCAAACCAAGCGAAACAGACTTCG
>NW_024031541.1:0-17731 GCF_002237135.1 Teleopsis dalmanni
CACGCAGCCGATGCGCTGTCCAGAATAAACTTTGAAGACATTAAAAACCTTGCAAGAGAAAATAATGTTAATGTCATAACACGTCAACGAACTAAACAAATTAAAAACACAGTTGAAGTAGATAAAGAAAAAGCGATCGCAAAGCCCAAAATTTATGAAACGCTAAATAAAAATGATTTCAAAAGACATGTCGCACTAGTACTTAAAGGCAAAATGATTTATATCAGAAAAGGTCGCAAGATACTTAGTGAATTTGACGTAAATTCATTGATTGCTAAAGGAAAAATTGATTTAGGACAATTCTTTTCTAGGCTGAACAAACAGGCCGGTAATCAGAATCTTACGAAATTGAAAATGTCATTAAACGACAATATATTTAAATACACCAGGGTTAATGAATTCAAAGAAGTGGGCAACAAAATAATAAACAAACAAATAACACTAGTGTTAACACCAGAATTACAGAAAGCGCACGATCAAGACACTATACAAAACATTATTAAGGAACATCACGACAATCCAGTTAAAGGTGGCCACCCTGGAATTCGTCGTACATTGAAAAAGATACAAGAAAAATATGCTTGGAGTAACATGACTCAGCATGTAAGAAATTATGTAAAAAATTGCACTTTGTGCATAAAAAATAAGACTCATAAACATATAAAGAGTCCCCTGATTTTAACACCAACCCTGACTAGAGCATTTGATACTGTATTAATAGATACAGTAGGCCCATTACCAAAAACAGAATTTGGTAATGAGTATGCAATAACAATAATTTGCGATCTTACGAAATATATGGTAGTAATACCAGTTAAAAGTAAGCATGCAAAAATAATAGCAAAAGGAATATGCGAAAATTTTATATCAACATATGGTCCCATGAAAAAAATAATAACAGATATGGGAACTGAGTATAAAAACCAAATATTTAAGGAAGTAACAAAGTTGCTTAAAATTGAAAACACATTTTCTACACCTCATCATCATCAAACATTAGGTACGGTGGAACGTAGTCATCGAACTTTTAATGAGTACATGAGATCGTACATATCTATTAACAGAAATGATTGGGATGAATGGTGTGCATATTTCCAATATTGTTATAACACAACACCATCGACAGTAAATGGATACAGTCCTTATGAACTAGTATTCGGGAAAATACCAAATGACTTCGATTTCACAGGCACACTCGACCCTGTTTATAATATTGATGCCTATGAAAAAGAGATAAAATTTAAATTGCAAAATGCGACGTTAAGAGCTCGAACAATGATAGAACGAGCCAAAGAAAAACAAAAATTAAATTACGATAAAAATACAAATAGAATAGAAATGGCTGTAGGTGATCAAGTATACCTTAAAAATGAAGGTAGCCATAAGTTAAGTAATAGATATAAGGGCCTATAGATAATTTATTATTTTAATTTATATATTTATATTTTAAATCTTCTTAATAATATAGATAATGCTTGCCGAGAGATAGAGAGCGTACCACTGTTGCGCACGCCTTAAGTGCAATTTTCAAACGAGATCTTCAAGCTAAAATTGCGTTTGTAGTTGAAAGACTCGTGCGCCACATCACTCCCTCTCCAGTGACTGAGCGAAGCAATGTCACGATATAATTAGTGATCCTATGCCACTGATTAAACATTCTCCGCAAATCGAACTGGCAACCGAATTCGCCTGCCGCTAGACGATGTTTGAGTTCTCTTTGTATGTTGCGTCGTGCTATCTGATGTAGATTTGTTTCTTGCTCGTCATCACAGAGATAGGCAGCTTTGACCCCATCTATACTTACACGTACTGATTTGTCTTTCCGTAGAATGGTCATCAGCTTATCGTCGCGATCAGTTACCTTAAATGGTACATCGTAAGGTGCTTTGAGAGGTAGTCGAACCGTGTCATCGCGCAGATAAACATGAGTACATTTGTTAAGATCTGGTTTTACAAATGTTTTTGATATGGAGTGGTTTGCCGTAGGTACTGGTCTTAGTTGCTCCATTACGTCTCGTAGTGATTGTACGAATTCCGAGTTGGACATATCTTTACTGGAACTTTCGAAAAATTCACCTGGTAATCTAAGTGTCGTGCCATAAACCATTTCTGCAGGAGTCGCCTTGATGTCGTTTTTGTATGCGTTTCTCAGTGCGAGTAGCACTACTGGTAGTTCATCTGTCCACTTTTGCTTGGATCTGCACTTTAAAGCTGTTTTAAGTGTGCGGTGAAAACGTTCGACAATTCCGTTTGCCTGTGGATGATATGGACTTGTTCTTAGGTGTTTTGTGCCAATTAATCACGTGAGTTCATTGAATAATTTTGACTCGAATTGTCGACCTTGGTCGGTTATTATTTCAGATGGCACGCCGTAATGTGCGATCCAACCCTCCAGTAATGTTGCCGCCACTGTGTTTGCGTTAATATCAGCCATAGGGAGAGCAACTGGCCATCTGGTAAAACGATCAATGCCCGTTAAACAGTAGCTGAATCCATTTGACATTGGTAATGGCCCTATGATATCGATATGTAGTGAAGAAAATCGTTGCTCTGATAGCTTGAAACTACCAAGTATTGTTTGATTATATCTGGATACCTTGGTGCGTTGGCATGGATGACAAGATTTTACCATCTTCGTTACGTCTTTTTTCATGCCTGGCCAAACAAAACGCTCACATATTTGTTTGATTGATGATTTATATTCTGGATGCCCCAGATTGTGTATCGCCCGGAAAACTTGCTGTCGATGTCTTTGAGGAACCCAGGGACGCGCTCGTTTAGTTGACACATCGCATGCAATTGGATTCATGGAGTTTGGCATGCTGATCCACTTGAGTTCCAACGATGTCTGATTTTTGGTTAACAGGTTTTTTAATTCAGCGTCGTCTGTCTGGCTCTCTGCTAACTTGTTGAAATCGATCTGTTGGCAGCCATTTATTTCTTTAATACGTGAAAGTAAATCTGCTACGTTGTTATTTTTTCCGGCGATGTGTTGTATGTCTGTCGTGAACTGTCCTATGAAATCCAGATGCCTTAACTGCCTTGGAGATGCCTTTTCAGGTTTCTGTTGAAACGCAAATATGATAGGCTTGTGATCCGTCAAAACTGTGCATTTTCTACCTTTGATCATGTGTACAAAGTGTTTAATGGCTTGGTAGATGGCAAGCAATTCTCTATCGTATGTGCTGTATCGTTTTTGAGTCTCGGTTAGACGCTTTGAATAAAAACCGAGAGGTTCGATCTGTCCATTTCGTATGTGGTGTAGTGCTGCACGTGGAGCACCAGTTTACCGTCTGTGGTTGGATGTGCTAATGTACTTGCATCTGCGAGTGCTTTTTTGTAAGTTACAAAAGCCAATTTTGCATCTTCTGTCCATTCTAATTGAGTTTTGTCATTCTTTTTATTTGTTTTTATAAGTTTTTGCAATGTATTTTGAGTTGCGGCCGCACCAGGTATGAAACGTCGATGGAAATTAACCGTAGCTAGAAATCGTCTTAATTCCTGAACCGTGTTTGGTTTTGGGAAGTTAAGTATTTATTTATTTATTTAATAAAGTGCTATAAGGAACACCCTTTTAATGCACTATCTTACATACTAACTTACAAACTAACAAATAAAATTAAATATACTAATTAAACTATTGCTTAAAAATTAAATTTTAAAAAAATTAAAATATAATCATAATAACAATGAAATTATAGAAGAGAAAAATTAAAGAAGAGTATTTATTAATGAAATCAAAATAAAAGGCAAAACGAAACAGTAAAAAAAAGAAAATATTAATAAGCCAAAAATAATATTAATAATTAAAAGAAAAAATTAATCAAAATAAAGAAATAAGAATGAAACAATATTAATTAATATAAAATGGTAATAATAAACTAAGACAGTTCCTGTAAAACTAACTTTTTGAAGCACCTTAAGTTGTTTGCGTTTCTGGTATCACTAGATAACGAGTTCCAGAGTCTTACCGCATTTATGAAAAAGAAACTAGTCACAGAAGAGTGGTTTAATCTTGGGATTAAATATTGAATAGATCTCTGTGAATGCAATTTACGTAGACTATTATTATACGGCGTTTACATTGGCCGAAAATGGCTCATTTTGAATGAGCCATTTGAAAGTGTTTACATTCGTTCTATTTCATTTGTTCTCATTTCAACATCTAATTTTTCAACTTGCATGTTGATTTGATTTTTGGCCTGTGCCAAAAAAATGTTGCATGAAGGTTAAATATGCCTTCAAACCTTACAATATAAACTGAAAACTTGTTTCTAGATTCGATTTATTTATTTTTGGGAAGTAGAAGTTCCAAAAATTGGTGCATCGTTTTAAAGAAAATGCAACCACCAAACATTTTTTTACCTTTTTTTGTAAATATGTCAAAACAGCTTTTTCAAACTGTCAAAATGCCATGAAGAGCTTTCATTTAGGCTATGTTCAATGTAATCCTTTGCATTTGGAACGTATGTGGAATGCATTTGAACGTCATTCATACAGAATGTGAGAAAATTGCTCATTTTTGTGCTTGAAATTTTATATGCAAGAATGAGCCATTCGATACTCATTTTCGATTTTTGACCAAAATGAGCCATTTTCGGCCAATGTAAACGCCGTATTAGAAAGGTACCCAGGGATTTGGGACGTAGCGATTTTAAATACGAATATGCAAACATATCTATTTATAAATTGTTCAATATCACATCTCAGAATATTATTCCTGTAGCCAATTAAATGATCAAAACGCCTGAGTCCATAGACATACCTTGTCAAGCAGTTTACTAAAGCTCTTAATTTGTATAGGGAGTCTGAGTCAAGTTTGCTGTAAACCAGACTAGAATACATAACTATAGGCATTATTAATTGCTTTACTAACATACAACGAAGATTTATTGGAGTATATTTAGCTGATAATTGTAAACATCTAAGTGATACAATTGATTTTCGAAAGACTTGATTTATGTGGTCACGGGCATTCAAGCTGGAGTTCAAGTAAAAACCTAAGCATTTTACTGATAATTTATAATCAATTGTAGTACTACCAATTAAAATTAAAGGCAATTTCTCCAGTATAATTTTTCTTCTCGCAATAGGCAGAATAATTGTTTTATCTGTATTAAGCAGCATGTTGTTTACTTTTGCCCATGCATTAATTCTTTCTAAGTCATCAGTAAGCTTACGAACACTGCCACCTAAAAACCGACAGTATTAGAAAGATACATTTGAATATCATCTGCATATGCATATAATTTGGAGTATTTACATATGGAGAAAACATCATTTATATATATTGAGAAGAGCAGTGAGCCGAGAATTGACCCTTGTGGAACACCAGTTGGCAACGATTTAAAATTCGAATATTTATTAGCAGAGAATACAGTCTGCGATCTCCCTGTTAAATAGCTATATATAAATTTAGAAGCAGAGTACGAAAACAAAAAATAATTAGTTAATTTCTTACATAGTATGGAGTGATCAACACGATCAAATGCTTTAGAGAAGTCTAAAAGACATAAAAATGTGATCATATCATTATCATAGCTAGGTCGAACGTCTTCTAAAATTTTAAGCATGGCAGTAGAGCAGCTATGACCCTTTCTAAAGCCAGACTGTAATGGAGAGAGGAGTTGGAAACGCTCAAGATGAACATTAATTTGATTAGCCATTAAAAGCTCGCAAACTTTGGACAGTGATGGAAGAATACTAATAGGTCTGTAATCACAAGTCAACGAAGCGTTAGTCTTCTTCGGAGTTGGAATAATTTTAGCCTTTTTCCACATAATGGGAAAGGTTGACGTTGTTATACAATGATTAATTATTAAATACTTATATTTGTGATCAAAAATTATTATTATAATAATTTGTTACCGGGCTAATTGGTCAAATTTTAATATAAATAAAAAGACACTAATTTATTATATATATTTAAAAATCGTTTATATTTTATTTCCGATATTTCGACTATCTTCAATAGTCATCTTCAGGGAAAACTACACAAAATATAGGATGTTCACATTTTTATAGCGGATTATAAAGAAAAATCATACAATAAATACAATAATAATGATGACAACAAGAGAAAAAACAACAATAAAAATACAAAAGAAAAATTAAAATTATAAAAAAAATTTATAAAAAAAAAACAAAAAAAGCTTTACAAACATCCTGTGTCATTTGTTTTTAATATTCCTATAAGCCTGAGCACAGTTGTCCGTATCAGTTTTATAATTAAGTCTTATATTATTGGGCACTTGAAGTATTGAGAGCATTTCTAGAAAGTACCTCTTATTATGGTTCCTTTCTTCATATAAAATTTTTGCCTTATCAAAATCAGGTTCATGTTTATGCTCCATACAATGCACAGCCAATGCTGTATTGGCTTCAGCACCACTTTTATTTTTTAAACTATGTTTATGTCCAGCCATCCTTGTCCTAAGCTTATTTTTAGTCGTACCTATATATATTTTGTTACATACATTGTACCCGTCACCTTTACAATTCAGCTGGTACACTACATTAGATTTGTCTTTATTATTAATTTTAGTTTTCGTATTGCTATATAATTTAGCTATTGTGTTTGTTGCCTTATGAGTAATTTTATAACGTTCCTTGTCATATATACTAGAATTCATTATTTGGTTTGACAATTTCGGAACATAATCAATGGATTTATATATTTTTTTGTCATTATTATTGTTAGGTTGGAGCTTTTTACAGGTCTTATTAAGCATCATATTAATAATCCTTACGGGGAAGTCATTCTTTATTAAAATATCACGCACTATGTTCTTTTGTTCATTATGGAAAATTTTGTCACTCAGTACTAGAACTCTTCTAATAAAATTGGATGCTGTATTTAAAATCACGTGTTTAGGATGATTGGAATTATAGTTAATTAATCTTCCTGACGCTGAAGACTTTTTATACCATTGAAAGTGAATTTGGTTATTATGTCTAATTAATTCAACATCTAAATAAGGAAGCTTGTTATTCTTTTCTTCTTCTATGGTGAATTTTAAATTTGTGTGAAAAGAATTCAAAATTTGAAGTATTTGAGTTATTTTATTTCTGCGTATTATCGCGAAGATATCATCTACATACTTCGTTAATAATCTTGGTTTATATTCCTGGTCATCCACACACTTTTCCAATAATTCTTCCATCACGATATCTGCTATAATGGGTGATAACGGTGAGCCCATTGGCATGCCTTTACGTTGTTTATAAATTTTGTTGTCTAGCATGAAGTAATTATTTTCTTTAAGACAGAAATTTAAAATTTCGAAGAAAAGTGATTTAGTAATCTTAGTGAATGGCTTAATTATATTCCACTTCTTTTCCAAAATTTTAATGGCTAGTTCAACCGGTATATTCGGAAATAAGGATACTACATCAAAGGATACCATTATTTCATCATCGAATATATATGAATTACTGACCTTATTTTTGAAATCAATTGAGTCTTTAACATTATAAACCGAATGTATGGTCAGATTTTTTAAAATTGACGCTATATATCGACACAATTTGTATGATGGTGAGTTAACTGAAGAGCAAATAGGCCTAAGTGGCATATTTTCCTTATGTAATTTAGGTAACCCATATATTCTAGGTGGGTTGGCTGTATATGTACATAATTTTAGTTTTTCTGTTTTATTTATTATTTGATTATCAAAAAGTTTTGTGACTATTGTATTATTTTTAGTTTGTAACGTTGAAGTTGGATCTCTTCTGAGTATTCGGTATGTCATAATATCATTTACTATATTTTTAATTTCTTTGTCATAATGTTCTTTTTTTATAGCAACTGTTTTGTTGCCTTTATCAGATTTAAGTATTAAAATGTTTTTATTCAGTTTTAAAAATTTTTTCGCTTGTTCCACTGTGCGCAATATGTATTTTTCCATAGGAGAATGTGTTATTTGTCTTTTATACCTTTCAACCATACCGATAAGTTGTGTTCTCGCTATTTCTTGCTCTTCTTTATTTTCTAAAGTATTAATGCAGTCTTCTCCATCTGTTAAATACTTAAGAAGTGGAAAGCTTTTTTTAGAAAGAGGTATTTAACAGATGGAGAAGACTGCATTAATACTTTAGAAAATAAAGAAGAGCAAGAAATAGCGAGAACACAACTTATCGGTATGGTTGAAAGGTATAAAAGACAAATAACACATTCTCCTATGGAAAAATACATATTGCGCACAGTGGAACAAGCGAAAAAATTTTTAAAACTGAATAAAAACATTTTAATACTTAAATCTGATAAAGGCAACAAAACAGTTGCTATAAAAAAAGAACATTATGACAAAGAAATTAAAAATATAGTAAATGATATTATGACATACCGAATACTCAGAAGAGATCCAACTTCAACGTTACAAACTAAAAATAATACAATAGTCACAAAACTTTTTGATAATCAAATAATAAATAAAACAGAAAAACTAAAATTATGTACATATACAGCCAACCCACCTAGAATATATGGGTTACCTAAATTACATAAGGAAAATATGCCACTTAGGCCTATTTGCTCTTCAGTTAACTCACCATCATACGAATTGTGTCGGTATATAGCGTCAATTTTAAAAAATCTGACCATACATTCGGTTTATAATGTTAAAGACTCAATTGATTTCAAAAATAAGGTCAGTAATTCATATATATTCGATGATGAAATAATGGTATCCTTTGATGTAGTATACTTATTTCCGAATATACCGGTTGAACTAGCCATTAAAATTTTGGAAAAGAAGTGGAATATAATTAAGACATTCACTAAGATTACTAAATCACTTTTCTTCGAAATTTTAAATTTCTGTCTTAAAGAAAATAATTACTTCATGCTAGACAACAAAATTTATAAACAACGTAAAGGCATGCCAATGGGCTTGTGGTGTCCACCCAAGTGTATTTATGATACGTAAGCGAAACCAAAGAAGTGTTTTTGTCTTGGTATAATAAACATAATATACCAGAATTTATATTCTGAATGAAGGAAATTTGGATCGTAATTAAATTTTAACAAGGAGTTGAGAAATACAACTCTGTAATTCTAATCCAATGTCAACCTATGTTCCACATAGAGGTTGACAAGAATGTAAATGCAAGAAGGGACGGAAAAATTTTGATTGAGCAGAAAAAGTAAAAAGATTTTAAAAAGGTTGTTGTCAAAGTATAGATAAGTGAAGATTTAAAAAATTAAGCAAATTGTAACTTTATATTATAAATAAAAAAGTAAAAATAAATTGTCTATCGTAACGACAAATTGGTGACTCCGACGTGATTCCGGGAATTAAAACCACATTTGGTGACGCCGGAATTAAAACAACAATTTGTAAAAAGCTAAGTAGCAGCCACAGAGTCTCGCAACGCAAATTCTTTAACAAGCAGAAATATCATGAACGAAGACGAAGCAGTCAACGCAACAACCAGCACGACAGTACAGCATGGTACAACACCGGCAGAAATTTGCCGCATAGGTGTCAAGCCGCCGGTATTTTGCAAACGCGACCCCGACTTATACTTCCTGCAGATGGAGACGCAATTTCGCAACGCAAGCATTACACAAGACCAAACGAAATACGACTACGTGATTGGTTCGTTGGACGGGTCTACACTAAGAAACGTTGCAGATATTGTGAGATCACCTCCATCGCAAAACAAATACGACGCAATAAGGAATCGCCTGATACAAGACTTTGCTGACTCTGAAAATAAAAAGCTACGCAGACTCATACTCGAGTGCGAACTTCATGACAACAAGCCATCGCAATTACTTCGCACTATGCGCGACCTAGCAGCTGGAGCCATGAATGACGGCGCACTGAAACAATTCTGGCTAGATCGTTTGCCCGTTGCAGTGCGAGCTGTTGTGTCCATCGCTGACGGTGATCTTGACAAATGCGCACTTCAAGCTGATAAAATGATGGAGATGGGGAGTTATGGTTCTGTAGCCACTGTAGATGGTGCAAAAAATTCTCAATCAGCACAGTCATCATCAATTGAAGAAATGCAAACCATAAAAAACGCCGTTTTACAACTGAGCAAAGATGTAGCCGAAATAAAACAGCGACAATACTCAAATAGAAGACCTCGATTCCGAACTCCAGATCGTGATCCAGTCCAGCACATCCGCACACGTTCTGCAAATCAGGTTAGTAAGCAACCTCTTTGTTTCTACCATTACAGGTTTGGTGCCAATGCAATCAAATGTACCAAACCTTGCAAATACAAGGCACCGGAAAACTAAAAACAGCTTTGTCAGAGACGGTAGATGAAGCTAGTGGTTATAAGTCAAGCCGTCTGTTTATTGTTGACAAAAAGACTCAACACAAATTTTTGGTGGATACGGGCGCAGATTTCTCGGTTTTTCCGATAACCGCAATCGCTAATCCTAAACCCAAACCCACAACAAGTACACTGTTTGCAGCGAACGGATCACACATTAAAACATATGGTTCCAAACTTCTGACACTCAATCTTGGGCTGAGGAAAAGTTTCGCCTGGTATTTCACCATCGCTGACGTGTCAAAGCCAATACTAGGAGCCGACTTCCTCAAAAACTTCAACTTATTGGTCGACGTCGCTAACAAGCGAATTATCGACAATCAAACGAAGTTGCAGACGTTGTGCATAGCTGAAATTATAGCCTACTCTCCAGTTTCTTCAGTCAACAGCGACAACAGGTATCAGAAACTCCTGACCAAATTCAAGGACCTGACTTCACCACTGACATTTAATTCGTTGGACACAACAAAAACAACGGTTCAACATCACATTTACACTAGCGGACGTGCTGTTTTTTCACGCGCTCGGCGGCTGAACCCAAGTATGTTACAGATAGCTCGTCAAGAATTCGAGTACATGTTAAGTCATGGAATTTGCACCCACTCGAAGAGTGATTGGGCTAGCCCGTTGAATATGGTTTCTAAAAAGAACGGCACGTGGCGACCATGTGGGGATTATCGACGACTCAACTCACAAACGTTACCAGACCGATATCCTATCCCACACATCCAAGACTTCGCACAAACATTCAACGGCAAGTCAATCTACACTACGTTAGACATCGAAAAAGCGTATTTCAACATACCGATAGCTGCAGAAGACAAAAAAAAGACAGCGATCATCACACCATTTGTTCTTTTTGAATTCAACGTGATGACATTTGGATTATGCAATGCCGCGCAGACATTCCAACGCTATATGGACCAAGTTCTTTCAGGTCTAGACTTCGTCGTCTGCTACATTGACGACATTTGTATCGCGTCCAGCAGTGAAGAAGAACACTACCAACATGTCACAACGGTATTCCAACGCCTCCAGCAGCATGGGTTAAAAATTAATGTAAGTAAATGTGTTTTCGCTAATAACGAAGTGACCTTCCTAGGACATCGTGTAAACAAAGATGGTGTTAGTCCTCCAATAGAGAAAATCAACCACATTACAAAATTCAAAAAGCCAGTACAAACATACGAACTACGTAGATTCCTGGCCATGCTGAATTTTTATCGACGATTTCTTCCCAACGCAGCGGTGATGCAAGGTCAATTGCAAGCGGTTATCAAAGGCAACAAAAAGAAGGACAAAAGTCTTATTGTCTGGACACAAGAAGCTGAGACTGCATTTGAACAATGTAAGCAAGCAATAGCCGACGCAGTAACCCTGGCACATCCACTACCAGAAGCACATTTAGTTCTAAACGTAGACGCCAGTAACTTCGCTGTTGGTGCAGCAATTCATCACGTTTGCAACGAACAAATGAAACCATTAGGATTCTACTCCAAGCGGATGACAGACGCACAGAACTGCTTGCAATATATCAGTCGGTAAAGCATTTCAAACATATTATAGAAGGAAGACAATGTACTATTTTAACTGATCATAAACCGATCATATTCGCTTTTATGCAAAAACCTGAAAAGCATCTCCACGTCAACTTCGACACCTCGACTTCATTGGTCAATTCACAACGGACATACGTCACATCTCAGGAAGGGATAACATAGTGGCAGATCTTCTATCTCGTATCGAAGTGATCAGCAAAGACGGAGATATAAATTTTGAATCATTGGCTCAAAGTCAAAAAACAGATAATGAGACCAACGATTTCTTAACCAGCAACAATACCACGCTCAAACTCAAGCTTATAACTATTCCAGGCGCAACAATATCCATCGCCTGTGACATGTCAACAGTGAATGCACGTCCATTCATTCCTAAACCATTTCGACAACACATTTTCAATGTCGTGCATTGCCTTTCACATCCAGGTAAAAAAGCCACTGTTAAACTCATCAGTAAGCGGTACGTGTAGCCGAATATGAATCAGGACATCACTCGAATGGTACGAACATGCATCCCGTGCCAACGTGCAAAGGTCATTAGGCACAACAAAACAGCAATTGGCAGTTTTACAACGCCAGAACAACGGTTCGCAACAATACATATCGACCTAATTGGACCACTACCTGCCAAAAATGGATATACATATTGCTTAACCTGTATCGACCGATTTAGTAGATGGCCGGCAGCAATCCCAATTGAAGACATTCATGCTTCAACAGTCGCTACTGCACTAATTAATGGTTGGATAACACATTTCGGAGTACCAACGCAAATCACCACTGACCAAGGTCGTCAGTTTGAATCCCAACTTTTTAACGAGCTGGCACGCACAATAGGCGTAAGACACTTGCGATCAAGTCCTCGCCACCCACAAAGCAATGGCATGATCGAACGCTTCCACCGTACGTTAAAAACAGCCTTAAAGTGTAAAAATGACCAACACTGGACCGAAGTACTACCACTTGTCATCCTTGCCCTAAGAAATACTCACAAGGAAGATCTGGACGCCACACCCGCAGAAATCGTATATGGTAGCGCACTAAAGCTGCCATGTGATTTTTTTGAGGAAGTCAAAGACGACCAAGTATGTTCAGAATTCGTGAAACGCTTCAGACAAGCCATGAACAACATTCGCCCCGTCCCAGTATCACAACATTCAAAGGACAAGGTTTTTGTACAACACCAGTTACAAAAATGTACTCAAGTTTTCCTGCGTGATGATGCAGTACGACCACCTTTGAAAGCACCATATGAGGGGCCATACAAAGTTGTAAGTCGGTCTGATAAGACATTCGAACTACTGGTAAAAGGAAAACAAGTACGCGTAAGTATCGACCGCCTAAAAGCAGCATTCTTACCAAACAGCGAACTGAAGGCGAATGTAAACGACACACAACTCTCCGATACAAGCACACCAAGTGAAAATACTGGCAAGGCAACACGAAGTGGAAGAACCACACGTCTGCCCCAAAAATACGTTACCTTCAATCTATCGTGATATCGTCCATAACTCAATCACTGGCAGGGGAGTAATGTGGTGTCCACCCAAGTGTATTTATGATACGTAAGCGAAACCAAAGAAGTGTTTTTGTCTTGGTATAATAAACATAATATACCAGAATTTATATTCTGAATGAAGGAAATTTGGATCGTAATTAAATTTTAACAAGGAGTTGAGAAATACAACTCTGTAATTGTAATCCAATGTCAACCTATGTTCCACATAGAGGTTGACAAGAATGTAAATGCAAGAAGGGACGGAAAAATTTTGATTGAGCAGAAAAAGTAAAAAGATTTTAAAAAGGTTGTTGTCAAAGTATAGATAAGTGAAGATTTAAAAAATTAAGCAAATTGTAACTTTATATTATAAATAAAAAAGTAAAAATAAATTGTCTATTGTAACGACAGGCTCACCGTTATCACCCATTATAGCAGATATCGTGATGGAAGAATTATTGGAAAAGTGTGTGGATGACCAGGAATATAAACCAAGATTATTAACGAAGTATGTAGATTATATCTTCGCGATAATACGCAGAAATAAAATAACTCAAATACTTCAAATTTTGAATTCTTTTCACACAAATTTAAAATTCACCATAGAAGAAGAAAAGAATAACAGGCTTCCTTATTTAGATGTTGAATTAATTAGACATAATAACCAAATTCACTTTCAATGGTATAAAAAGTCTTCAGCGTCAGGAAGATTAATTAACTATAATTCCAATCATCCTAAACACGTGATTTTATATACAGCATCCAATTTTATTAGAAGAGTTCTAGTACTGAGTGACAAAATTTTCCATAATGAACAAAAGAACATAGTGCGTGATATTTTAATAAAGAATGACTTCCCCGTAAGGATTATTAATATGATGCTTAATAAGACCTTTAAAAAGCTCCAACCTAACAATAATAATGACAAAAAAATATATAAATCCATTGATTATGTTCAGAAATTGTCAAACCAAATAATGAATTCTAGTATATATGACAAGGAACGTTATAAAATTACTCATAAGGCAACAAACATAATAGCTAAATTATATAGCAATACGAAAACTAAAATTAATAATAAAGACAAATCTAATGTAGTGTACCAGCTGAATTGTAAAGGTGACGGGTACAATGTATGTAACAAAATATATATAGGTACGACTAAAAATAAGCTTAGGACAAGGATGGCTGGACATAAACACAGTTTAAAAAATAAAAGTGGTGCTGAAGCCAATACAGCATTGGCTGTGCATTGTATGGAGCATAAACATGAACCTGATTTTGATAAGGCAAAAATTTTATATGAAGAAAGGAACCATAATAAGAGGTACTTTCTAGAAATGCTCTCAATACTTCAAGTGCCCAATAATATAAGACTTAATTATAAAACTGATACGGACAACTGTGCTCAGGCTTATAGGAATATTAAAAACAAATGACACAGGATGTTTGTAAAGCTTTTTTTGTTTTTTTTTTATAAATTTTTTTTATAATTTTAATTTTTCTTTTGTATTTTTATTGTTGTTTTTTCTCTTGTTGTCATCATTATTATTGTATTTATTGTATGATTTTTCTTTATAATCCGCTATAAAAATGTGAACATCCTATATTTTGTGTAGTTTTCCCTGAAGATGACTATTGAAGATAGTCGAAATATCGGAAATAAAATATAAACGATTTTTAAATATAAATAATAAATTAGTGTCTTTTTATTTATATTAAAATTTGACCAATTAGCCCGGTAACAAATTATTATAATAATAATTTTTGGTCACAAATATAAGTATTTAATATTTATAAAAAAACGGAGGGCACGCCGTAAATAAAAACAAAGTTTATTAAAAACAATAAAATTTGTAATAATCAAAAATGACGTCTTACAGCGCATTGAAAACAAAATATAATGAAAATACCAACAAAATGTTTAAAAAATATAGTGGACTTAAAAAGAAAAATGCAATTTTATTGTCTGATATAAAATTCTTGACCAAATGCAGACATTATGACATTATTCCAAATTTCATAAAAAATTCAAATCACCATGTAAGTGACTTATTTAAAATTAAAAAAACATTTTTGCCAAGTATCAAAAACACTCTGAATAAACATATTAATACATTCCAAAAAAAATTACTTAATCTTATAATATCACAGAAGCATATTCTTAAACAAAATAATAAAAATATCACGGTAACAGAAAATATAATTCAAAATTTAGTGTGCCAAAATGATTATATGAACTTTATTTACAATGAACAAATCCTTTACAATAAATTAATAACAAAAAAATCTAATTCATTGGATCAAAAATTTGAAAAATTAAAACTTAAATTAATAAAATCGCTTGACATAAACATAAAAGAAGACTGGTTTATAAACAAAACTGATATAGAATTCCCAGCTGATGTGCAGTGGCTTCTCTCTCTCGGTTCTAATTTCTCCCTACCTCTTTCTAAAAAAAGCTTTCCACTTCTTAAGTATTTAACAGATGGAGAAGACTGCATTAATACTTTAGAAAATAAAGAAGAGCAAGAAATAGCGAGAACACAACTTATCGGTATGGTTGAAAGGTATAAAAGACAAATAACACATTCTCCTATGGAAAAATACATATTGCGCACAGTGGAACAAGCGAAAAAATTTTTAAAACTGAATAAAAACATTTTAATACTTAAATCTGATAAAGGCAACAAAACAGTTGCTATAAAAAAAGAACATTATGACAAAGAAATTAAAAATATAGTAAATGATATTATGACATACCGAATACTCAGAAGAGATCCAACTTCAACGTTACAAACTAAAAATAATACAATAGTCACAAAACTTTTTGATAATCAAATAATAAACAAAACAGAAAAACTAAAATTATGTACATATACAGCCAACCCACCTAGAATATATGGGTTACCTAAATTACATAAGGAAAATATGCCACTTAGGCCTATTTGCTCTTCAGTTAACTCACCATCATACGAATTGTGTCGATATATAGCGTCAATTTTAAAAAATCTGACCATACATTCGGTTTATAATGTTAAAGACTCAATTGATTTCAAAAATAAGGTCAGTAATTCATATATATTCGATGATGAAATAATGGTATCCTTTGATGTAGTATCCTTATTTCCGAATATACCGGTTGAACTAGCCATTAAAATTTTGGAAAAGAAGTGGAATATAATTAAGACATTCACTAAGATTACTAAATCACTTTTCTTCGAAATTTTAAATTTCTGTCTTAAAGAAAATAATTACTTCATGCTAGACAACAAAATTTATAAACAACGTAAAGGCATGCCAATGGGCTCACCGTTATCACCCATTATAGCAGACATCGTGATGGAAGAATTATTGGAAAAGTGTATGGATGACCAGGAATATAAACCAAGATTATTAACGAAGTATGTAGATGATATCTTCGCGATAATACGCAAAAATAAAATAACTCAAATACTTCAAATTTTGAATTCTTTTCACACAAATTTAAAATTCACCATAGAAGAAGAAAAGAATAACAGGCTTCCTTATTTAGATGTTGAATTAATTAGACATAATAACCAAATTCACTTTCAATGGTATAAAAAGTCTTCAGCGTCAGGAAGATTAATTAACTATAATTCCAATCATCCTAAACACGTGATTTTAAATACAGCATCCAATTTTATTAGAAGAGTTCTAGTACTGAGTGACAAAATTTTCCATAATGAACAAAAGAACATAGTGCGTGATATTTTAATAAAGAATGACTTCCCCGTAAGGATTATTAATATGATGCTTAATAAGACCTTTAAAAAGCTCCAACCTAACAATAATAATGACAAAAAAATATATAAATCCATTGATTATGTTCCGAAATTGTCAAACCAAATAATGAATTCTAGTATATATGACAAGGAACGTTATAAAATTACTCATAAGGCAACAAACACAATAGCTAAATTATATAGCAATACGAAAACTAAAATTAATAATAAAGACAAATCTAATGTAGTGTACCAGCTGAATTGTAAAGGTGACGGGTACAATGTATGTAACAAAATATATATAGGTACGACTAAAAATAAGCTTAGGACAAGGATGGCTGGACATAAACACAGTTTAAAAAATAAAAGTGGTGCTGAAGCCAATACAGCATTGGCTGTGCATTGTATGGAGCATAAACATGAACCTGATTTTGATAAGGCAAAAATTTTATATGAAGAAAGGAACCATAATAAGAGGTACTTTCTAGAAATGCTCTCAATACTTCAAGTGCCCAATAATATAAGACTCAATTATAAAACTGATACGGACAACTGTGCTCAGGCTTATAGGAATATTATAAACAAATGACACAGGATGTTTGTAAAGCTTTTTTTGTTTTTATAAATTTTTTTTTATA
>NW_024031542.1:0-17722 GCF_002237135.1 Teleopsis dalmanni
ACTCAATATATAACAGTAACAAATACCTCTAACAGAGTTAAAGGAATTTATGATTATGCTTCAAAAGTAGTGTATGTAAACTTTTTTATTTGGTACACGATTTCAGTAACTTTTTCATCAATTCATATTAGAAAAATGTAAATAATTTGAGAAATAACAGTGCAACATTGTACTACTTCTTAGTATTTTTAAATATATAATGAATAATATATTAAATGATTGCACCTGTTATATAGTTTTCAAAAGAAGATTTGTTTTCTGTATGCAAACTATTTTTGTTGATTTTGCAAAATTGTGCTACCCATTTTTTACCCATTTTTTACAATTTGAATACCAAAATATTATGGAATATATATGTTTTTCAAAAAATATCGTTCAACATTGTATTATTTCATCAAATTTCATAATTTATTTAATATTAATATTACCTATTTACTCAATACATAACTGTAACAAATACCTCTAACAGAGTTAAAGGAATTTATGATTATGCTTGAAAAGCAGTTTTTGTTAACCTACTTCTTAGTATTTTAAAATATGTAATGAATAATATATTAAATGATTGCATATGTTATGCAGTTCGCGAAAGAAGATTTATTTTTTTTATGCAAAATTTTTTTACTAATTTTGCAAAATCTTTCTACCCATTTTTTACAATTTGAATACCAAAATATTATGGAATATATATGTTTTTCAAAAAATATCGTTCAACATTGTATTATTTCATCAAATTTCATAATTTATTTAATATTAATATTACCTACCATATATATTCAGTATATAACAGTAACAAATATCTCTAACAGAGTTAAAGGAATTTATGATTATGCTTGAAAAGTAGTTTTTGTTAACCTACTTCTTAGTATTTTAAAATCTATAATGAATAATACATTAAATGATTGCATATGTTATGCAGTTTGCGAAAGAAGATTTGTTTTTTGTGTGCAAAATATTTTTGTTAATTTTGCAAAATCATGCTACCCATTTTAACAATTTGAATACCAAAATATTATGGAATATATATGTTTTTCAAAAAATATCGTTCAACATTGTATTATTTCATCAAATTTCATAATTTATTTAATATTAATATTACCTATTTACTCAATACATAACAATAACAAATACCTCTAACAGAGTTAAAGGAATTTATGATTATGCTTCAAAAGTAGAGTTTGTAAACTTTTTTATTTGGTACACGATTTCAGTAACTTTTTCATCAATTCATATTAGAAAAATGTAAATAATTTGAGAAATAACAGTGCAACATTGTACGACTTCTTAGTATTTTTAAATATATAATGAATAATATATTAAATGATTGCATCTGTTATACAGTTTGCAAAAGAAGATTTGTTTTTTGTATGCAAACTATTTTTGTTGATTTTGCAAAATTGTGCTACCCATTTTTTACAATTTGAATACCAAAATATTATGGAATATATATGTTTTTCAAAAAATATCGTTCAACATTGTATTATTTCATCAAATTTCATAATTTATTTAATATTAATATTACCTATTTACTCAATATACATATAACAGTAACAAATACCTCTAACAGAGTTAAAGGAATTTATGATTATGCTTCAAAAGTAGTGTTTGTAAACTTTTTTATTTGGTACTCGACTTCAGTAAATTTTTCATCAATTCATATTAGAGAAATATAAATAATTTGAGAAATAACAGTGCAACTTTGTACTACCTCTTAGTATTTTTAAATATATAATGAATAATATATTAAATGATTGCATCTGTTATACAGTTTGCAAAGGAAGATTTGTTTTTTGTATGCAAATTATTTTTGTTAATTTTGCAAAATCTTTCTACCCATTTTTTCACAATTTGAATACCAAAATATTATGGAATATACATGTTTTTCAAAAAATATCCTTCAACATTGTATTATTTCATCAAATTTCATAATTTATTAAATATTAATATTACCTACCATATATATTCAGTATATAACAGTAACAAATACATCTAACAGAGTTAAAGGAATTTATGATTATGCTTGAAAAGTAGTTTTTGTTAACCTGCTTCTTAGAATTTTAAAATATATAATGATTAATTCATTAAATGATTGCATATGTTATGCAGTTCGCGAAAGAAGATTTATTTTATGTATGCAAAATTTTTTTGTTAATTTTGCAAAATCTTTCTACCCATTTTTTACAATTTGAATACCAAAATATTATGGAATATATATGTTTTTCAAAAAATATCGTTCAACATTGTATTATTTCATCAAATTTCATAATTTATTTAATATTAATATTACCTATTTACTCAATACATAACAGTAACAAATACCTCTAACAGAGTTAAAGGAATTTATGATTATGCTTCAAAAGTAGTGTTTGTAACCTTTTTTATTTGGTACACGATTTCAGTAACTTTTTCATCAATTCATATTAGAAAAATGTAAATAATTTGAGAAATAACAGTGCAACTTTGTACTACCTCTTAGTATTTTTAAATATATAATGAATAATATATTAAATGATTGCATCTGTTATACAGTTTGCAAAAAAAGATTTGTTTTTTGTATGCAAACTATTTTTGTTGATTTTGCAAAATTGTGCTACCCATTTTTTACAATTTGAATACCAAAATATTATGGAATATATATGTTTTTCAAAAAATATCGTTCAACATTGTATTATTTCATCAAATTTTATAATTTATTTAATATTAATATTACCTATTTACTCAATACATAACAGTAACAAATACCTCTAACAGAGTTAAAGGAAGTTATGATTATGCTTTGAAAGTAGTGTTTGTAAACTTTTTTATTTGGTACACGATTTCAGTAACTTTTTCATCAATTCATATTACAAAAATGTAAATAATTTGAGAAATAACAGTGCAACATTGTACTACTTCTTAGTATTTTTAAATATATAATGAATAATATGTTGTATGATCGCATATGTTATACAGTTTGCGAAAGAAGATTTGTTTTTTGTATGCAAAATATTTTTGTTAATTTTGCAAAATCGTCATACCTATATTCTGCAATTTAAATACCAAAATAATATAGAATATATATGTTTTCCAAAAAATACCGTACAACATTATATTACTTCATCAAAATTTATAATTTATTAAATATTAATATTACCTATTTACTCAATACATAACAGTAACAAAGACCTCTAGCAGAGTTAACATAAATGAATTTATGATTATGCTTCAAAAGTAGTTTTTGTCTACTTTTTGATTTGGTACTCGATTTTAATAACTTTGTTATGGATTCATATTAGAAAAATATAAAGAATTTTAAAAATTAAAGTGCAACAATATTCTACTTCTTAGTATTTTAAAACATATAATGAATAATATATTAAATGATTGCATATGTTATGCAGTTTGCAAAGGAAGATTTGTTTTTTGTATGCAAAATATTTTTGTTAATTTTGCAAAATTGTGCTACCCATTTTTTACAATTTGAATACCAAAATATTATGGAATATACATGTTTTTCAAAAAATATCGTTCAACATTGTATTATTTCATCAAATTTCATAATTTATTTAATATTAATATTAGCTATTTACTCAATATATAACAGTAACAAATACATCTAACAGAGTTAAAGGAATTTATGATTATGCTTCAAAAGTAGTTTTTGTTAACGTTTTTATTTCGTGCTCGATTTTAGCAACTTTTTCTTCAATTCATATTAGAAAAATATAAATAATTTTAAAAATTACAGTGTAACATTGTTCTACTCATTAGTATTTTTAAATACATATTGAAAAATATATTGTATGATCGCATATGTTATACAGTTTGCAAAAGAAGATTTGTTTTTTGTATGCAAAATATTTTTGTTAATTTTGAAAAATAGTCATACCTATATTTTGCAATTTAAATACCAAAATAATATAGAATATATATGTTTTCCAAAAAATACCGTACAAGATTATATTACTTCATCAAAATTTATAATTTATTAAATATTAATATTACCTATTTACTCAATATACTACAGTACCAAAGACCTCTAGCAGAGTTAACATAAATGAATTTATGGTTATGCTTCAAAAGTAGTTTTTGTCTACTTTTTGATTTGGTACTCGATTTTAACAACTTTTTCATGGATTCATATTAGAAAAATATAAACAATTTTAAAAATTAAAGTGCAACATTGTACTACTTCTTAGTATTTTAAAACATATAATGAATAATATATTCAATGATTGCATATTGTAAGAGTAATAAAATTAAAACAATAGATCACTCTTATGAGTTTAAGTTCGTTTTATTGTTTATCGAAAGATAATCACACACGAAAATTAAAATGTTTAATATTTAAAACGCTAGCACGCGGTGATCGACCAAAATCCATTCACTGACTGCCTGTTTCGTTTTTGCTTTTTGTTTCTTTTTCCTTTTCAGTCAGGGCTGCCATCCTCTTACAGCTCGGCCTTTCCTGCTGCTTCGGATCGTCCTCGATCCGTGATTGTCGAGTTGTTTCCTTCGTCTTCGTCAGCACCTTCATCTTGACTGTCGCAGAACTGAGGTAAAGCACACCATGATTTCATTTTGTCGCTGGAGTAAACCGACGAATAATGGCGCTGAGTACATTGGGAACCAGGTATGTCTTGCACGACATAGCGATCGTTACCTAGTACGCGTGTAATTTGAAATGGGCCTTTATATCTGGGTTCAAGTTTACGTGAGGTGCCGGTGCATGGTGCCTCGTATTCAACCACAACCAAGTCGTCAACGTTGTACTTAGTCGGTGTTGAGTGCTTTTTGTCATAACGTTGTTTAGCCTTTAGTCGTTCTGCATTCAGCCGCTTTACTGCTTCATTAAGATTGTTCGTTAGATTGTCGTTCAATATATCATCTCGCTGTAGAACAAGCACTATCTTATTCTGTAGTATATCTCGTGGTTTAAAATTGAACAACAGTTCTTGTGGCGTTCGAGAAGTCGTTTTATTGCGCATACTGTTTATCGACCATTGAATCGTACGAAGGGACTCGTCCCAGCGCTTGTCGTTATTTATCGTAGGTAATAGCATAGAGAGTATAGTTCTATTGCATCGCTCGACTAAGCCATTTGCTCGTGGTGTTCGTACAGAATTAGATATATGTTGAATGTCGTTCTCGTTGCAAAACCGTTTGAATTCTTTCGATGTGAATGCCGACCCGCGATCCGATATAATTCACTGTGGCATTCCCACATAACTACTTATTTCACTGAGAACGTCGATTACATGTCGTGTCGCTGTACTTTTCACTGCTCGAATAATTGTAAAACGTGTGAACGCGTCGATAACAACCAACATGTGCTCTTTTTGTTTTGAGCTTTTCGGAAAGGGACCTAAGTGATCAACGTGTACGGTTCGGAACGGTATTGGTTCAATTTCGCTAATATGCAGTTCGCCTTCCTTTTTACCTCCTGGCACCTTATTATATGTGCAGTCGATGCAAGATTTCAAATATGATTTTACAAAGTTACGCATGCGAGCAAACCACATATGCTCGCTTATTCGTGCAATCGTTTTCTCTAGACCCAAATGTCCAGCTTTATCGTGGGCGTTATACACAACTTGCCATCGCAATCCTTTTGGAACCACCCAAAGATTTTTGTCTTTCATCTTTTTGTATAGTCTGCCATGCTGTAAAATAAAATCTTTGCCAACCGTTGCATCGCCATTACGTAAATTATTGACTGTTTGTTTGATGGATTCATCTTGAAGCTGCATTCCGAAGAGCCAATTATCATGGCTTACTTCTATTTTATCGACTCGTAGAGATGCTGTTTCTAACTCACATGATGCTTCGACTGGGGCACGACTCAATGCGTCTACATGAGCCATTCGTTGACCTGCACGATGTCCTATTTCGATGTCATATTCCTGAATACGAAGCCACCACCTTGCGATGCGTGGTATAAGCTCCCGTTTTCTCATGACCGTGTTCAATGCGTTACAGTCTGTGATGACTTTTATTCGTTTCCCATATATATAGTACTTAAACCTTTCTATTGCTTCCACTACTGCAAGAGTTTCGAGTTCATAGCTGTGATACTTCCTTTCGTTATCCGTAGTAGCTCGACTATAATAAATAACCGGTTTCCATCCAGCACACTCTTTTTGCATTAATGCGCCTGCCAAACCTACAGCGCTAGCATCCGTACGTACTTGATGTTCTGCCTCCGCCCTATATGGTGCCAGCACAGGTCGCGAGACTAAAATTGCCTTTAACTCTTCGAAAGCAGTGTTTTCTTTGTTTGTCCACTTAAACGTTTGATCCTTTCGCAATAACTGATTTAATGGAGCGCCAATAACTGCATACCCTGGCACGAATTTTCTAAAATATCCACTCAAGCCAAGGAACTATCTGACTTCTTTAACGTTTTCTGGTGTTTTGAACTCGCGTACAGCTTTTGTTTTAGCCATCCCGGGCGCAATACCATCTGGGTTCAACTCGTGGCCAAAAAATTCAATAGTAGTTTTCAAAAATTCGCACTTACTTAGGTTGAGAGTAACCTTCGCTTTACCCAACGCTCTTAAGACACGCTCTAATTTTTCGTACATTTCGTTCACCGTTACACTACCAATTAGTATGTCGTCCATATAATTCATCATGTCATCAGGTTTTACAGTTTCCCTTATCTTAGCGATAAGACGTTGAAAAACTGCCGGAGCATTTTTAAGTCCGAACGGCATTCGCTTGAATTCGTATAATCCTTCGGTTGTAATAAACGCAGTAAACTTTCGACTATTTTCCTCAATGGGAATTTGATAATACCCGCTGTTTAGGTCTAAGACCGTAAAGTATTTAAAACGTTTTGCTTTCTGTAATTGTTTTTCAATATTCGGAGTTGGAAATATTTCTTTTTTCATATGCTAATTTAACCGTCGAAAATCTACACATAACCAATCGCTACCGTTTTTCTTTTTCACCAGAATTATGGGACTTGCATATTCAGAATTAGATTTACTTATGATGCCACTATCCAGTAATTCCTTTAACATATCTGCGATTACACGTTTCTTCGGTTCAGGTACACGAAACGGTTTTTGGGCTATTGGTATATTAGTATCGAGTTCAATATTCATTTCCATGAGGTCGGTGCATCCAATATCACGTACTCCCGTTGCGAACACATCAGAGTATTTGTTCATTAAACTAATTAACTCAGTTTTAACAAACCGTTCATCGATTCCACATTTGATTTTATCGTCGCATAACTGCTTATGTTCGTTTTTCTTAACAATTTTTCCGCATACATTTTCAAAAGTTGTTTCCCCATTTACCACCGTCATTCGCATACTTTTTAACATATCTTGCCCTAGCAAGAGATCCACCTGCAACAGTTCGTTGTCTACTACGTACAGACATACAACTCGCTCAAGGCTGTCTATTTTCATGTTAACGTGTATTTTTGTATGTGCGTAAACAACACCACCCCAAAAACCATTTATCTTAAGGGTACATTCTTCTTTAACGCATTTGAGACAATTCGCTGCAATCTGTTTAATCATACTACATTCACTGCCAGTATCGATCAGTGCCATGAATGTATGGTCGTTAATCGAAACAACTTTCTCCAACTGATTGTCTTGAATAACTGTCTTATTCACAGTTTTCATCGTACGTGTTCCTACGCTTTTCTTGCCGCAGTTTTCAGGCTCGTTTCTAGAATGTACTTTTTGGCAGTCAACGCACCTACGTCTAAGTTGTGGTTGTGGGCATTTCGAAGAAATGTGTCCCTTTTGTTGGCAATTAAAACACACCAACCGCTTATCGTTGTCGCTTTTTCCATCTGCTTTCATTTCAAAATTTGTTCTTTCGGGTTTAAACGTACGCACCGGCAAATTTTCCGAGTAATCAACTACTGTTTGGCGAAACTCACGCATCGAACTAAAACGATTTGCTGCAATAGCAATTTGCAGTTCACGCTGTTTAAGCCCATTTCTCGCATATTTGATAATAGCTGATTCACTCAGTCCAAATTTATTCCCAAGCGCGCCTATGCGAAAACAGTAGTCGAGGAGACTTTCATTAGTTTTTTGCATCGTTTGTGATATTTTAAAGTGTGTAACAGCCTCATCTGGCACACTACTAAACTCGTCAAGCAAGCCTTTAGATAATTCAACCCAACTCGTATATAAATCCACCGAGGAGTCCAACCAGAGTTTTGCCGCGCCTTTTAACTGGCTATGCACCGCTAATAGCAAACATTTCTCGTCCCACTGGTATGCTGCGTAGGCCTTATTTACCCGTTCTATAAATTGCTCGACCGAAATCGAGGCTTCGTCTGTCGGGTCAAATTGAGGAATCGTAGCCGAAATCTCTTTCACCGAAAATTGACTACGCGCCATGCATGTGACCGCGCTACTAGTTGGAGAATTCGATCGTTCTTGATTAATGCGCGTATTTGTTGCACCAACGTTAAGACTTGTTTGCAACATATGCATCATTGAGCTGAACATATCTCGTAGTTCAGTAATTTGCTCCTGTACGTTTGCACTGGCCACTTCGATACTATCCGATCCGACGGCTTCATTAGACGCAGAATTAGTTCATTTTTAAGGCCTTCCGTCGATAGTCCTTCTTCGTGCAGTCGTTCTTTTAATTCCGTTAACTTTAAACTGTTTATTTTTACGCGCAGCATTATGTTTGTTTCAACCGCTTTGAATTTCACAACGAAATGAAATTATTTCTCTACCATCTATGTAACCCGTACAACACGCGTTCCTTTTTTCTTTTACTAATGTCAATTCACTTATATTCTTTTTCTTAGTTCGTTTCGCTTTCACTATTTCAACGTTTCGTATCGTTTCGCTAACGCTAATGTTCGCAGTACACACACGCTTACACACACGTTTAAGAATTTTATACGTTCATTCCTTTCGTTTATTTTTACGTGTCGTTGCCGATCGTTCGCGGAATGTTTTTAGTTATGTCAGCGGAGCACACACATTTGCCCAGCGGAGTTTCACTCACGTTTTTGCATGTACGATCCCACTTCTGATTTGTAAGAGTAATAAAATTAAAACAATAGATCACTCTTATGAGTTTAAGTTCGTTTTATTGTTTATCGAAAGATAATCACACACGAAAATTATAATGTTTAATATTTAAAACGCTAGCACGCGGTGATCGACCAAAATCCATTCACTGACTGCCTGTTTCGTTTTTGCTTTTTGTTTCTTTTTCCTTTTCAGTCAGGGCTGCCATCCTCTTACAATATGTTATGCAGTTTGCGAAAGAAGATTTGTTTTTTGTATGCAAAATATTTTTGTTAATTTTGCCAAATCGTGCTACCCATTTTATACAATTTGAATACCAAAATATTATGGAATATATATGTTTTTCAAAAAATATCGTTCAACCAAAGAATCTATAGTACAAAGAAGTGCCACGCTCATATAAACGAAATACCCACTTTATTTTGTTGGTGGATTTATAATAAATCCACCCAACCTCATGCAACAATGTTCGATCGAGTCACAACTGGTATGATGTTCAGTTCAAACTCATTGCAACCCACAATTGTTTTTATACGCCTGTTTCTTTTGCCTTTCTTGTTTTTATTAGTCTATTTTATTAATATACATTGATTAGTAGCGAAGTGAATGGTAAAGAAATCCCTGAAACAATTCTTCCATATACTTTGTTGCTTTATTTTCTTGTACTGGAAAGGCCCATATCATAGGAGTAAAGAGTAATAGAATATATTATTTTTTTTATTACAACAAATGATGCACTACAAAAACCATTATGTATGTACAAATGTGATATTGGAGACATTAAGTCTGCAGAATATTAATATGTATGTTTTTATTGCACATTTATGCATATATTTTACCTCAAAAGGAACTACTTCTTAATAGTTTGAATTTTTGGTGACTTTGTGATTATTTTAAAAAATATTTTTAAGATTCATATAAAAGTGTTTGAAAAGTAAGTAAGAAAAGTAAGAAAAATTATATTGAAAAAATGTATAGAAGTCACTAAAACCACTAATAATGTTTCCTGGTTTGAGGAAACGCATGAATGCTATTTACACCGGATTGAAATGTTAAAATTGGTGATTACGATATTGCTTCCGAAACATTGCGCATGGGCAACATTTAAGAATAAAGCTTCATAGAATGGAAAAAATCACATTTGAGACATAAATAAATTTGTAATGTGTTTTTACACTACAATTCATAACAATATTAAACAGGTAATTTTGTTTTTGTTTTATACTATTAAATTCAAAAACTTATCAAATGTACACAATTTTGATTTCGTCACTGAAATGCTGTTTGATCGCTTGAACATTTTAAAGCGAACAAACATACAAACATGCGTATAATGTAATACAGAGGGTTGCATGTATGATTGAATACGAATGCAGTCGGGCTTTTGTCAGCCTTACTCGACTTACATATAGGTTTGAACTGGACATCATACCAGTTGTGACTCGATCGAACATTGTTGCATGAGGTTGGGTGGATTTATTATAAATCCACCAGCAAAATAAAGTGGGTATTTCGTTTGTATGAGCGTGGCACTTCTTTGTACTATAGATTCTTTGGTTCAACATTGTATTATTTCATCAAATTTCATAAATCATTAAATATTAATATTACCTACCATATATATTCAGTATATAACAGTAACAAATACCTCTAACAGAGTTAAAGGAATTTATGATTATGCTTGAAAAGTAGTTTTTGTTAACCTACTTCTTAGTATTTTAAAATATATAATGAATAATACATTAAATGATTGCATATGTTATGCAGTTTGCGAAAGAAGATTTATTTCTTGTATGCAAAATATTTTTGTTAATTTTGCAAAATCGTGCTACCCATTTTAACAATTTGAATACCAAAATATTATGGAATATACATGTTTTTCAAAAAATATCGTTCAACATTGTATTATTTCATCAAATTTCATAATTTATTAAATATTAATATTAGCTACCATATATACTCAATATATAATAGTAACAAATACATCTAACAGAGTTAAATGAATTTATGATTATGCTTCAAAAGTAGTGTTTGTAAACTTTTTTATTTGGTACACGATTTCAGTAACTTTTTCATCAATTCATATTAGAAAAATGTAAATAATTTGAGAAATAACAGTGCAACATTGTACTACTTCTTAGTATTTTTAAATATATAATGAATAATATATTAAATGATTGCATCTGTTATACAGTTTGCAAAAGAAGATTTATTTTTTGTATGCAAATTATTTTTGTTAATTTTGTTAAATCGTGCTACCCATTTCTTACAATTTGAATACCAAAATATTATGGAATATATATGTTTTTCAAAAAATATCGTTCAACATTGTATTATTTCATCAAATTTCATAATTTATTTAATATTAATATTACCTATTTACTCAATACATAACAGTAACAAATACCTCTAACAGAGTTAAAGGAATTTATGATTATGCTTCAAAAGCAGTTTTTGTTAACCTACTTCTTAGAATTTTAAAATATATAATGAATAATACATTAAATGATTGCATATGTTATGCAGTTCTCGAAAGAAGATTTATTTTTTGTATGCAAAATTTTTTTGTTAATTTTGCAAAATCTTTCTACCCATTTTTTACAATTTGAATACCAAAATATTATGGAATATATATGTTTTTCAAAAAATATCGTTCAACATTGTATTATTTCATCAAATTTTATAATTTATTTAATATTAATATTACCTATTTACTCAATACATAACAGTAACAAATACCTCTAACAGAGTTAAAGGAATTTATGATTATGCTTCAAAAGTAGTGTTTGTAAACTTTTTTATTTGGTACACGATTTCAGTAACTTTTTCATCAATTCATATTAGAAAAATGTAAATAATTTGAGAAATAACAGTGCAACATTGTACTACTTATTAGTATTTTTAAATACATATTGAAAAATATATTATATGATCGCATATGTTATACAGTTTGCAAAAGAAGATTTGTTTTTTGTATGCAAAATATTTTTGTTAATTTTGCAAAATCGTCATACCTATATTTTGCAATTTAAATACTAAAATAATATAGAATATATATGTTTTCCAAAAAATACCGTACAACATTATATTACTTCATCAAAATTTATAATTTATTAAATATTAATATTACCTATTTACTCAATATATAACAGTAACAAAGACCTCTAGCAGAGTGAACATAAATGAATTTATGATTATGCTTCAAAAGTAGTTTTTGTTAACCTACTTCTTAGTATTTTTAAATATATAATGAATAATATATTAAATGATTGCATATTTTATACAGTTTGCAAAAGAAGATTTGTTTTTTGTATGCAAACTATTTTTGTTAATTTTGCAAAATTGTGCTACCCATTTTTTACAATTTGAGTACCAAAATATTATGGAATATATATGTTTTTCAAAAAATATCGTTCAACATTGTATTATTTCATCAAATTTCATAATTCCTTAAATATTAATATTACCTATTTACTCAATACATAACAGTAAGAAATACCTCTAACAGAGTTAAAGGAATTTATGATTATGCTTGAAAAGTAGTTTTTGTTAACCTTTTTATTTCGTGCTCGATTTTAGCAACTTTTTCTTCAATTCATATTAGAAAAATATAAATAATTTGAGAAATAACAGTGCAACATTGTACTACTTATTAGTATTTTTAAATACATACTGAAAAATATGTTGTATAATCGCATATGTTATACAGTTTGCAAAAGAATATTTGTTTTTGGTATGCAAAATATTTTTGTTAATTTTGCAAAATCGTCATACCTATATTTTGCAATGTAAATACCAAAATAATATAGAATATATATGTTTCCCAAAAAATACCGTACAACATTATATTACTTCATCAAAATTTATAATTTATTAAATATTAATATTACCTATTTACTCAATATATAACAGTAACAAAGACCTCTAGCAGAGTTAACATAAATGAATTTATGATTATGCTTCAAAAGTAGTTTTTGTCTACTTTTTGATTTGGTACTCGATTTTAATAACTATTTCATGGATTCATATTAGAAAAATATAAACAATTTTAAAAATTAAAGTGCAACATTGTACTACTTCTTAGTATTTTAAAACATATAATGAATAATATATTCAATGATTGCATATGTTATGCAGTTTGCGAAAGAAGATTTGTTTTTTGTATGCAAAATATTTTTGTTAATTTTGCCAAATCGTGCTACCCATTTTAACAATTTGAATACCAAAATATTATGGAATATACAGGTTTTTCAAAAAATATCCTTCAACATTGTATTATTTCATCAAATTTCATAATTTATTAAATATTAATATTACCTATCATATATATTCAGTATATAACAGTAACAAATACCTCTAACAGAGTTAAAGGAATTTATGATTATGCTTGAAAAGCAGTTTTTGTTAACCTACTTCTTAGTATTTTAAAATATATAATGAATAATACATTAAATGATTGCATATGTTATGCAGTTCTCGAAAGAAGATTTATTTTTTGTATGCAAAATTTTTTTGTTAATTTTGCAAAATCGTGCTACCCATTTTAACAATTTGAATACCAAAATATTATGGAATATACAGGTTTTTCAAAAAATATCCTTCAACATTGTATTATTTCATCAAATTTCATAATTTATTAAATATTAATATTACCTATCATATATATTCAGTATATAACAGTAACAAATACCTCTAACAGAGTTAAAGGAATTTATGATTATGCTTGAAAAGCAGTTTTTGTTAACCTACTTCTTAGTATTTTAAAATATATAATGAATAATACATTAAATGATTGCATATGTTATGCAGTTCTCGAAAGAAGATTTATTTTTTGTATGCAAAATTTTTTTGTTAATTTTGTAAAATCTTTCTTCCCATTTTTTACAATTTGAATACCAAAATATTATAGAATATATATGTTTTTTAAAAAATATCGTTCAACATTGTATTATTTCATCAAATTTCATAATTTATTTAATATTAATATTACCTATTCACTAAATACATAACAGTAACAAATACCTCTAACAGAGTTAAAGGAATTTATGATTATGCTTGAAAAGCAGTTTTTGTTAACCTACTTCTTAGTATTTTAAAATATATAATGAATAATATATTAAATGATTGCATATGTTATGCAGTTCGCGAAAGAAGATTTATTTTTTGTATGCAAACTATTTTTGTTGATTTTGCAAAATTGTGCTACCCATTTTTTACAATTTGAATACCAAAATATTATGGAATATATATGTTTTTCAAAAAATATCGTTCAACATTGTATTATTTCATCAAATTTCATAATTTATTTAATATTAATATTACCTATTTACTCAATACATAACAGTAACAAATACCTCTAATAGAGTTAAAGGAATTTATGATTATGCTTCAAAAGTAGTGTATGTAAACTTTTTTATTTGGTACACGATTTCAGTAACTTTTTCATCAATTCATATTAGAAAAATGTAAATAATTTGAGAAATAACAGTGCAACATTGTACTACCTCATAGTATTTTTAAATATATAATGAATAATATATTAAATGATTGCATATGTTTCACAGTTTGCAAAGGAAGATTTGTTTTTTGTATGCAAAATATTTTTGTTAATTTTGCCAAATCGTGCTACCCATTTTATACAATTTGAATACCAAAATATTATGGAATATATATGTTTTTCAAAAAATATCGTTCAACATTGTATTATTTCATCAAATTTCATAATTTATTAAATATTAATATTACCTATCATATATATTCAGTATATAACAGTAACAAATACCTCTAACAGAGTTAAAGGAATTTATGATTATGCTTGAAAAGCAGTTTTTGTTAACCTACTTCTTAGTATTTTAAAATATATAACGAATAATATATTAAATGATTGCATATGTTATGCAGTTCGCGAAAGAAGATTTATTTTTTGTATGCAAAATTTTTTTACTAATTTTGCAAAATCTTTCTACCCATTTTTTACAATTTGAATACCAAAATATTATGGAATATATATGTTTTTCAAAAAATATCGTTCAACATTGTATTATTTCATCAAATTTCATAATTTATTTAATATTAATATCACCTGCCATATATATTCAGTATATAACAGTAACAAATACCTCTAACAGAGTTAAAGGAATTTATGATTATGCTTGAAGAGTAGTTTTTGTTAACCTACTTCTTAGTATTTTAAAATATATAATGAATAATACATTTAATGATTGCATATGTTATGCAGTTTGCGAAAGAAGATTTATTTTTTGTATGCAAAATATTTTTGTTAATTTTGCGAAATCGTGCTACCCATTTTAACAATTTGAATACCAAAATATTATGGAATATACAGGTTTTTTAAAAAATATCGTTCAACATTGTATTATTTCATCAAATTTCATAATTTATTAAATATTAATATTAGCTACCATATATACTCAATATATAACAGTATCAAATACATCTAACAGAGTTAAAGGAATTTATGATTATGCTTCAAAAGTAGTTTTTGTCAACTTTTTTATTTGGTACTCGACTTCAGTAAATTTTTCATCAATTCTTATTAGAAAAATATAAATAATTTGAGAAGTAACAGTGCAACTTTGTACTACCTCTTAGTATTTTTAAATATATAATGAATAATATATTAAATGATTGCATATGTTATACAGTTTGCAAAGGAAGATTTGTTTTTTGTATGCAAATTATTTTTGTTAATTTTGTTAAATCGTGCTACCCATTTTTTACAATTTAAATACCAAAATATTATGGAATATATATGTTTTTCAAAAAACATCCTTCAACATTGTATTATTTCATCAAATTTCATAATTTATTAAGTATTAATATTACCTATCATATACATTCAGTATATAACAGTAACAAATACCTCTAACAGAGTTAAAGGAATTTATGATTATGCTTGAAAAGCAGTTTTTGTTAACCTACTTCTTAGTATTTTAAAATATATAACGAATAATATATTAAATGATTGCATATGTTATGCAGTTCGCGAAAGAAGATTTATTTTTTGTATGCAAAATTTTTTTACTAATTTTGCAGAATCTTTCTACCCATTTTTTACAATTTGAATACCAAAATATTATGGAATATATATGTTTTTCAAAAAATATCGATCAACATTGTATTATTTCATCAAATTTCATAATTTATTTAATATTAATATTACCTACCATATATATTCAGTATATAACAGTAACAAATACCTCTAACAGAGTTAAAGGAATTTATGATTATGCTTGAAAAGTAGTTTTTGTTAACCTACTTCTTAGTATTTTAAAATATATAATGAATAATACATTTAATGATTGCATATGTTATGCAGTTTGCGAAAGAAGATTTATTTTTTGTGTGCAAAATATTTTTGTTAATTTTGCAAAATCATGCTACCCATTTTAACAATTTGAATACCAAAATATTATGGAATATACAGGTTTTTCAAAAAATATCCTTCAACATTGTATTATTTCATCAAATTTCATAATTTATTAAATATTAATATTACCTATCATATATATTCAGTATATAACAGTAACAAATACCTCTAACAGAGTTAAAGGAATTTATGATTATGCTTGAAAAGCAGTTTTTGTTAACCTACTTCTTAGTATTTTAAAATATATAATGAATAATACATTAAATGATTGCATATGTTATGCAGTTCTCGAAAGAAGATTTATTTTTTGTATGCAAAATTTTTTTGTTAATTTTGTAAAATCTTTCTTCCCATTTTTTACAATTTGAATACCAAAATATTATAGAATATATATGTTTTTTAAAAAATATCGTTCAACATTGTATTATTTCATCAAACTTCAAAAGTTATTTATATCAACATTACTATTCACTAATACATAACAGTAAAAAATACATCAAACAGATTAAAAAAATATAAATAATGCGGGAAAAACAGTGCAACTTAAACTACTTCTTAGTATTTTAAAACAGATAATGAATAATATATTAAATGATTGCATATGTTATGCAGTTCGCGAAAGAAGATTTATTTTCTGTATGCAAAATATTTTTGTTAATTTTGCAAAATCGTGCTACCCATTTTTTACAATTTGAATACCAAAATATTATGGAATATATATGTTTCTCAAAAAATATCGTGCAACATTGTATTATTTCATCAAATTTCATAATTCATTAAATATTAATATTACCTATTTACTCAATACATAACAGTAACAAATACATCTAATAGAGTTAAAGGAATTTATGATTATGCTTCAAAAGTAGTGTATGTAAACTTTTTTATTTGGTACACGATTTCAGTAACTTTTTCATCAATTCATATTAGAAAAATGTAAATAATTTGAGAAATAACAGTGCAACATTGTACTACCTCATAGTATTTTTAAATATATAATGAATAATATATTAAATGATTGCATATGTTTCACAGTTTGCAAAGGAAGATTTGTTTTTTGTATGCAAAATATTTTTGTTAATTTTGCCAAATCGTGCTACCCATTTTATACAATTTGAATACCAAAATATTATGGAATATATATGTTTTTCAAAAAATATCGTTCAACATTGTATTATTTCATCAAATTTCATAATTTATAAAATATTAATATTACCTACCATATATACTCAATATATAACAGTAACAAAGACCTCTAACAGAGTTAAAGGAACTTATGACTATGCTTCAAAAGTAGTTTTTGTTAACTTTTTTATTTGGTACTCGATTT
>NW_024031543.1:0-17681 GCF_002237135.1 Teleopsis dalmanni
AATCAGCAAATTAAAGACCTGATTTGTCTCTACTTCTCGTAGTAAGATGTTCCTTCCCGCAAAAAGAGAGCTTAGTCTATTCCTAGGTTATCTGATGAGTTGGAATGGCAAACGTTAATATTTTAATAAGATGGCCCTCTCTTGAAACACAGATTATCGACTGTGCTGGAAAGCAGATAAAACATTTAGGCTCAGTCTTTATGACATATAGTACTGTCTTTTATAAAGGCCAAGAACAAAACACATGGAAGAAAATTCTCATCATCGTCGGCATTATGATATCATGATATCTTAAACAAGTGCAATTTTTCTTTTCATTCAAAAGACTGAGAGTCAAAAGACTTCTGTTTATAACAGTTGGTTTGTGTTCTGTTGAGAACCTGTACCTTATCAATTTTTGTTTTCTATATGCAGGTTTAAACGATTGAAGTGTTACCAACTGCACACAGGTGTATCTATCAAACTGATATTGTCTACTACGTGAAACTGATACGAATGACAGCTTTTTATATTGTTTACTAGCAGCCACAAGCATTTGCGTCTAAGTATTATAGAACAAAACTTGACGAAATGGAACTCAAACGTAGTTTAATTGCGTTATATTTAGCTGGAAAATCACAATCACAACCAGCTATGTGAACCACGAACCATTCGAACCAAAAAATCATATTCAACACTTCATTTCGTTCACACAATGAGAAGGGCTAAAAAATATACCAGTATGAATGCGTTGAATAAATTCATTGTTCAGGAATGGGCTAGAATACCGAAAGATCACCTCAAGTCACTTTAAGTTAGGGTAAATGGATAAATAAAAAACTATTTCACACAGAAAAGATATGGTCTTCATTCGCAGTATGGGCTATGGCGACTATGTCATTGTTTCAATATTAATAAAATTGTTAAAAGATACACCGATTATATCAACGCTGCAATTCAACCACACTTCTTTTAGATACATGCAATCTTCCGAGAAAACATCATTCTTCCCTATTATAAACTGCAGAACATATACACCAGCTCATAAGTTGAAACGTGCTAGTTGAGTTTGTTTGCGTACCTGAAAAAACTTCATTATAGAAAGAAACGCCCTATAGCGAGGTTAAAATATATATGCACTTTTTAAATGCATATCTCCTGTCCTGTCCGTCATCATATCCAATCGGTTGCTTTGCATTTCATTTCCGAGAAAATTGGTCGCCATTACATTGGTAGACATTACTTTGGCAACTTATAGTTCTTTAAAATATTTATACGCATTTTGATATGGTTTATTTTATTTGCTATTTCTGATTTATTATTTAATATTTGAAATTGTTTTTAAAGATAAAACGACATATCAAATAAAATCTATGATTCATTTACCCATTCATTTTAAATTTACTCCTTAAATTTAAAGCAAAATTAACGCAGCCTTTTCATTACGCTTCAATTTACAGATCAAGGAGTAAAGTGATATATATACTTAAATATCCACAAAGCTGTCTCGTTCTTCTATTTGTCCCAATCATATATTTTATCTCTCCTAAACTCAATTCGTTCACTGCTTCAGAAAATTCAATTAAAATTGCACGTAAGTTTTGGTCTTCATATAACAGTGACTGAATATATGTATGCTCTATGACGATATGTGAGTGGTCTGAACTTGCAAAGTTCCACTGCAAATAGTTGGGCCAGTCCCTTAAGGCGTAATTTCTTGAATAGGGGTTTACATTTTATTTGAATTTGCCAAGATAATAGTACGATACCAGCGAGTCCAAATAAACCCGTTACCAACCACCAAATAATAGGCGAGACGGAGGGGGCAATATTGTGGTGGCAAAATGCTAATATGGTCTGGAGCAAGTCAATTAGAATAAAAAAACTGTTTTTTATTAAACCAAAAAAGGTTCCAATTATCACACAATGACGAAGTATTTCGGTTCGCTGTAGAGAAGTTAGCGGCATCCTTCGCAAGTTGATCCTTTATACGCAAAAGTGGCTTTAGCGGCTTAAGAATCTGGAAAACACAGACACTATTATTAACAAACCTAATTAGCTCATCAGTAGAGAAACGAAACTTTTTCTATATTACTTAGAACAGAAGATTCCTTGAACTTTACTGGATGTGATCTTTTTGTTTTATACTGGGCAGTAATTGGCGGAAGTACTCAAATTTTTTACCAAAAAATCTTACCAAAAATTTATTCAGATATAATATATTATAAAAAATATAATAATGTAAAGTTATTTTAAATTTGTTAAAAAATGAAGTAGAAAAAAAACTAGATTAAAAAAAATACTTGTAAGTTAACTTTGTAGGTGTATAAGTTTGGCGGCCGCAGAACTATAAAAGCTTCAATGTATATATGAAAGAACTTAGCTGATTAGTACTCTTTAATAGAAGTTAGTATACATTGCCAACTAAGCACACCGATACCTACTTTTATCGGCATGCTTGAGACATATTCATTTCATAGGTCTATCGGTCTATCCAATTATTTAACTGAGTAACCTTGCGTTCGAGGTCAAGTCACATTTTTAACAGTATATGTATGAAATACTTTCTTCACGAGAAATTAAATACCATATGTACTTTCTGCTCATAATTTATTAAAAAATATATTGAAAAAGATTCCATTAGACTCTTGTAATTCTGTAATGTTCATGTAAAATTACATGACTATAACTATTACATTTTATATGTCTGTTTGCTTAGATGACATTTTAGTGAAAACAAGATGCAGAGTTCGACATCGCTCATTCTATTCTATTCGGGTAATTCACTGATTCATTCATTCACTAAGATCTTCGAGATGGTTACTTCCGCGTTAGTTCTTCAAAGTAAGTTGTGAATTGATGGTTAATTATTGCTATATTAATATAAGTAAAAATTGGTATTTAAAGATCAGTTAAAGACGGAATCGTAGATGTGTGAAATAAAAATATAAATATGTTCTAGAGTCTGCAGTGCGTAATACAAAGTCCAAATACATTTTGTTCATTTACAAAAATTAATCAATTCATTTTTAGAACATTCTCCAAATACTTACTACTATTAACACTAATAAATGATAACACTAATATACTTTTAATATCAAAACATAATTAGTTAAATTATAATTCTAATTATCTGGTGTACATCGACTACATTGAGTTTTATTGATTCAGGGCATTCTCCTAAGTGAGATTTCATTTAAATAAATGACTGTCTCATGCCTACTTTACTTAAAATACGATTTTATGTTAGACAAAATTTATCCGATTAAGATAATAAGAATTATTTAAAACATATGCACAAAAATAGACGAAATTCATAGCAACTTATTGGTAGCTACAAAATATTAGATAATACGAATACTTTATACAGTAACAGTACAGTTTACATTAAATTAGTGGATCTAGGAGAGGTCTCAACATAAACAATTTACTTCTTCTTCATATGGAATATGCTAAAAAAGAAATAGAAAGGAAATATTAATAAGTACTATCTCTGCAAAGAATATCCTCAAAACGGAATGCGATGTGTTTGTAGAAGCTATAAGCTCAATTGTCTTATTTGCACTCTCGTTATTTATAAGATAACTTATCAGAGATATGAAGATGTCCATAATATTATCCGCTGAGAGGTAAACATTATAAGTACTTATAAAACTAACCTTATAATAATTGTATTCATGAGAAAAAGAAATGAGATCGTTCAATGGATATAATGTTGATTAAGTTCAATTTCATGCAGAAAGTTTCCATGAAGACAGAAGATAGCTAATCTAGTCCTATTTGCACTAACTATGCAACATAGTTATAACACAGCATAAATTAAGTATATTTTATGAAGAAATTAAGAACGACTATAATCTGAGACTACTGCGAAGATGAGGTACCTATTTTTGAAAGCAGCGCTCTAGCTTGGTTTGCAACCACACTTTCTGACATTTATACGGTAGAATTTGATATATGACAGACACTATGATAATGGAAATTTTTAAATTGACTGAGTTTTGTCAATAATTAAGAGAGAGAAATAAGACTACTATTTAGAACCTAAACACAATGGTAACGTTTTAGGAAATTAAAGACTGTGCATTGGTTATGAAGTGATATAAAAAATGTGAGTAATGTGAGCAATTTTTGTTAGTACTTTAAGAATCATTGGATCTCTTATTGTTTTCATTTTTTTTTAATGTAATAAATTAGATGTGGTGATAACTGAGACTTTGGTTTATTCATAATTTCAATTTTTTCATTCTTCTATTATCCAGTAAGGGGAGCTCATTAAATAAGATTTCTTCCTTTCGGATATCACTTATATATGAAGCTTATTTATTAATGTCTAAATAAAATTCGTCTGACATTGATCAATCTGCTATCGGGAGCTCTTATCTAGTCTTATTGTATTTATAACCACACAATTGTATTTATTACCGATATAAAAAAATTTTTAAAGAAAAACTCCACATCGGTTTCATGTTATTTAGAAAAATTATTTTGACTCTCCAATAAAGGCTTGTAGTACGAGTAATCTAATAACATCCAGAAATACTTAAAATATTTATTATTTCTGAAATCTTGTTGTAACATATTGACTATTTAACTACCCCAATTTTCGTTTGTGATTCCAAAGACCTATTTCACACTTCTGGATTCAATCAAATAAAGTTTATGGTTCTGTATCCACACAATTAACGAAAAATGAACCAGGCTCGATAATAATTACGGTACCAAATATTTTTATTTAAAAAATATATTTCTTTTGTTGCTTAAAACTAATTTAATTGTAATATAAAATTGGTTATAAGGATTATAATGACGTTGAATGTTAAGGTCCTTTCCTCATTTTTTAACATATGAAGATTGTTGAAAATACTGGGCTTACGGTTTTTGTCACTATTCCAATTTTCATACATATTACAAGTTTCTCTTCAATGCCTTGGACTATACTGGGCTATAGCACTAGCAAATAGAAAACACCCAGCCACACTAAGAAAATCTGATATTGTGTACGACCATATGGTACATTTGTGTGATTGGAAACCCGGTTAATTCATTTTGTGAACTCTAAGACGTTGAGTTTTTTACTGGCACCGTCGAATTTCATAAAATGTTGTTTTAAACTTTCTTTGTGACACATGTCTCGACTTCTGCCTAATAACTTTGTCTTGCCATTATTCGCAGGTCAAACATTTCTAGTATATTTCTAAGAACAGCAGCAATCCCAACTTTATCCTTAAAGTAGAAGTAAATGTTATTACATTCCTGATCTCTAAGTATATTTGAATATATTAAATGTGTACTTTTTCCTGATAGTGTCCAGAACTATCTCTCTTGGAGATTAGGTTGTTTAAATATACCTTATGTATTCTTTAATTTAAGTAATTTGATACATTTTAAGTTGGAAACGGTGGATTACTTTCACTACTTAAAGGCATACTACATTCCATAAACGAAATGGAAAAAATTAATTGATTTCGATTTTTTGAATTCTGCAACAGTTAACACTCTACCAAAGAATTGGAAGAAATACATTGAACCTGTTATAAATATCTTCATTTAATTCTTCATTTAATAAGTTATTAATTTCATTTTCAGGTGGATCTTCCACTACTTGTCGTCATGTTCTCATCCCGCTTCTCTAGCAGTCATCAATATTGCAGTTATATATTCATTAACTCTGCGAACCTCATCGAAAAATATTTTATAAGGAAATTTCTATTTATAATTCCGATGTTTTCCTTTTTTTTACTTCTGCTTGATTATTTTTTCGATGGTGTCCATTAAATTCAGATTTGTTAGGTTTTATTTTACGTTATCCAAAGGCTATGGATCGTTTACTTATTAATTAGAATTGAACCTAAGTCAGAATAGTTACCCCATCAGCCATTGGGCAACTCATCAGTTCTGCACTTGATTGTGTCGACATTTCCCGAAAGAGCTACATTTAAATTAAAATTTGAAATTAATTTAATTTTAAGTCACATTTAATTTCTTATGAGTATAATTAATTTTTAGATTGCTTCAGGACTACACATATTTCGTAGAGTGTGTGAAAAAGTAAGTGAACGCTCTCCGAAAGGATTTTATTATAGATTCTTCTCGATATATGGTCTATTTACTTGAGTGAGTTGTCTACAGTTGTGTTAAATTTGATTGAATTCTTGATGAATATATAATATCTGTGATAATTTTTGTGTTACTTACCAGTATCAGAACCATTTCATCGAGAAGATTTTGCAAGTCTTAAAAATTGGTATGTTGCTTATAATTATATACTCCAACCTCGTGACTTTTTGTAATATCATTTCCAGGTCGATTTTGCTTGCAGCATCTGATTTGATAGTGAGACGACTTTCTCTTTTCTGTCCCCAAATCAATTAAAACAATTTATATATCAAATTTTTATAGTTGGGTCTTCAAACACTTTTCTAATTTTAATTTTAATAAGATATGGTAATTGAGCATAAAGAATTTCTCTCCATGTTGCTGTCTAGAGGTTAAACTCGCACTTGAAAAATATATCAATGATGATTTTAACTGAATAGGTGAGATCACAATTATACTATACCTGTGCTGTATATCTGTATACCTGTTTGTGTTTGGTTTGTATTTACCATATTTCCTAAGCTATAGATAGGAACAATTATAAAAATAAGTTGTGAGATTAGTAAACGCCCCCATCGACTTTTGAAAACTTTGCTTACTGGATTTTTCCATGCTTATAGAGAATTTTAGCCTTCTCCGAATCCACCTCTAAATTATTTTTATTGCTAATCGTATTAGTGTGTGTTACATTTCAAAAGATTTTCATGATCTGTGATTTCTGTTTTATACGTTGAAGTCTTTAAATATATTATAAAAGAATTCCTTATAACCCTTTTGCAAAAAAAAGAAAATGACTTACCTTGTAGAAATGTGCACTTATCTTTCTTTTTAGTAATTGTGTAGCATTTATTGCAATCTTACATGATTCAATTAGAGGCGAGCAAGTGTTTAAGACTTCACAGTAGCAGTTTCTTCCAGACTCAGAAACTCTACCGGGTTGTAGGCTGTGTCATGTGTCTTTTATTTGTGCTTGTATGGTTGTGATGTTCTGCTTAAGTGGTTCGTAGCTCACCCTTCCACAAAATACCACTTAAAAACTTGTGGATCTTATTTCTATAGTTCTTACCATTTTTTTCAAAACCGAACCTTTTTCTTTTTTCTTTTTTTGCGATTTTCTTCCATTTCCTGTGAAATTAAAATTGTAAGCAAATAAGTTTTATATCTTTATTATCTTAAATTACAGCTTCACGTAAGATCTCCAACCCTGTTCGACCACGGGAGCTTTTAATGGAAGTAAATTCAGCTCTAAATATTTTTCTTGTTATAGTTTTGACTTTATGAACCTTATGGGACTTACGTTTCCTTACAACACGCATTTTTTTTTAATGAACTAAAAATTTTGACCTTACTTTTGACAAAAATAATATAACTGAAATCTATAGTTTTTTATTTAACATTTAATTTTTGAATTAAACTAAGCTAACTTATAAATTTTTTTTTGAAATCTAAAATACTGTTATGAGGGTTTTGAGAATTTTAATAGCAAAATGAAAACATGTGTTTAAAGTACTATAGAGTCTACTAATTAGGCACATACCTTTTACCATAGTATTGTGTAGTTTTTCAGGGTTTAATAAACAATTGTGACAAGACCTCCACGTCAAAATAATTCAGGAACGATAGTAATTGTCTTGACAATTAAAATAAATATTCACATATGAAAAGATTACTATAGAAATACTTTTCACGTTCATATAATATTGTGCAAGCATATAACATAGTATTTATTTCTAGTTATATGTCTGAACTATTTAGGCATTGAAGTGCAGACTACTATGACATGCTACAACAATTGACAAGCAAGGACAGTATAGTACTCCATTGAATGCCTGGTCACACTGGAATCAAAGGGATTGTGTCAACGATCAATAACACGCAGTCTTATATAAACTAAATCAGTTATTCAATTCTGTGGATCAGATCCTTATTGTGGAATAAGAAGTCTCATTAGCAACTCTCTAATGTGAAACTGAAATGAGTTAACATTGGTGTGACACTCCAAATAATCAGCAAATTAAAGACCTGATTTGTCTCTACTTCTCGTAGTAAGATGTTCCTTCCCGCAAAAAGAGAGCTTAGTCTATTCCTAGGTTATCTGATGAGTTGGAATGGCAAACGTTAATATTTTAATAAGATGGCCCTCTCTTGAAACACAGATTATCGACTGTGCTGGAAAGCAGATAAAACATTTAGGCTCAGTCTTTATGACATATAGTACTGTCTTTTATAAAGGCCAAGAACAAAACACATGGAAGAAAATTCTCATCATCGTCGGCATTATGATATCATGATATCTTAAACAAGTGCAATTTTTCTTTTCATTCAAAAGACTGAGAGTCAAAAGACTTCTGTTTATAACAGTTGGTTTGTGTTCTGTTCGGAACCTGTACCTTATCAATTTTTGTTTTCTATATGCAGGTTTAAACGATTGAAGTGTTACCAACTGCGCACAGGTGTATCTATCAAACTGATATTGTCTACTACGTGAAACTGATACGAATGACAGCTTTTTATATTGTTTACTAGCAGCCACAAGCATTTGCGTCTAAGTATTATAGAACAAAACTTGACGAAATGGAACTCAAACGTAGTTTAATTGCGTTATATTTAGCTGGAAAATCACAATCACAACCAGCTATGTGAACCACGAACCATTCGAACCAAAAAATCATGTTCAACACTTCATTTCGTTCACACAATGAGAAGGGCTAAAAAATATACCAGTATGAATGCGTTGAATAAATCCATTGTTCAGGAATGGGCTAGAATACCGAAAGATCACCTCAAGTCACTTTAAGTTAGGGTAAATGGATAAATAAAAAACTATTTCACACAGAAAAGATATGGTCTTCATTCGCAGTATGGGCTATGGCGACTATGTCATTGTTTCAATATTAATAAAATTGTTAAAAGATACACCGATTATATCAACGCTGCAATTCAACCACACTTCTTTTAGATACATGCAATCTTCCGAGAAAACATCATTCTTCCCTATTATTAACTGCAGAACATATACACCAGCTCATAAGTTGAAACGTGCTAGTTGAGTTTGTTTGCGTACCTGAAAAAACTTCATTATAGAAAGGAACGCCCTATAGCGAGGTTAAAATATATATGCACTTTTTAAATGCATATCTCTAGCCTGTCCGTCATCATATCCAATCGGTTGCTTTGCATTTCATTTCCGAGAAAATTGGTCGCCATTACATTGGTAGACATTACTTTGGCAACTTACTTTGGCTTGATTATAGTTCTTTAAAATATTTATACGCATTTTGATATGGTTTATTTTATTTGCTATTTCTGATTTATTATTTAATATTTGAAATTGTTTTTAAAGATAAAAGGACATATCAAATAAAATCTATGATTCATTTACCCATTAATTTTAAATTTACTCCTTAAATTTAAAGCAAAATTAACGCAGCCTTTTCATTACGCTTCAATTTACAGATCAAGGAGTAAAGTGATATATATACTTAAATATCCACAAAGCTGTCTCGTTCTTCTATTTGTCCCAATCATATATTTTATCTCTCCTAAACTCAATTCGTTCACTGCTTCAGAAAATTCAATTAAAATTGCACGTAAGTTTTGGTCTTCATATAACAGTGACTGAATATATGCTCTATGACGATATGTGAGTGGTCTGAACTTGCAAAGTTCCACTGCAAATAGTTGGGCCAGTCCCTTAAGGCGTAATTTCTTGAATAGGGGTTTACATTTTATTTGAATTTGCCAAGATAATAGTACGATACCAGCGAGTCCAAATAAACCCGTTACCAACCACCAAATAATAGGCGAGACGGAGGGGGCAATATTGTGGTGGCAAAATGCTAATATGGTCTGGAGCAAGTCAATTAGAATAAAAAAACTGTTTTTTATTAAACCAAAAAAGGTTCCAATTATCACACAATGACGAAGTATTTCGGTTCGCTGTAGAGAAGTTAGCGGCATCCTTCGCAAGTTGATCCTTTATACGCAAAAGTGGCTTTAGCGGCTTAAGAATCTGGAAAACACAGACACTATTATTAACAAACCTAATTAGCTCATCAGTAGAGAAACGAAACTTTTTCTATATTACTTAGAACAGAAGATTCCTTGAACTTTACTGGATGTGATCTTTTTGTTTTATACTGGGCAGTAATTGGCGGAAGTACTCAAATTTTTTACCAAAAAATCTTACCAAAAATTTATTCAGATATAATATATTATAAAAAATATAATAATGTAAAGTTATTTTAAATTTGTTAAAAAATGAAGTAGAAAAAAAACTAGATTAAAAAAAATACTTGTAAGTTAACTTTGTAGGTGTATAAGTTTGGCGGCCGCAGAACTATAAAAGCTTCAATGTATATATGAAAGAACTTAGCTGATTAGTACTCTTTAATAGAAGTTAGTATACATTGCCAACTAAGCACACCGATACCTACTTTTATCGGCATGCTTGAGACATATTCATTTCATAGGTCTATCGGTCTATCCAATTATTTAACTGAGTAACCTTGCGTTCGAGGTCAAGTCACATTTTTAACAGTATATGTATGAAATACTTTCTTCACGAGAAATTAAATACCATATGTACTTTCTGCTCATAATTTATTAAAAAATATATTGAAAAAGATTCCATTAGACTCTTGTAATTCTGTAATGTTCATGTAAAATTACATGACTATAACTATTACATTTTATATGTCTGTTTGCTTAGATGACATTTTAGTGAAAACAAGATGCAGAGTTCGACATCGCTCATTCTATTCTATTCGGGTAATTCACTGATTCATTCATTCACTAAGATCTTCGAGATGGTTACTTCCGCGTTAGTTCTTCAAAGTAAGTTGTGAATTGATGGTTAATTATTGCTATATTAATATAAGTAAAAATTGGTATTTAAAGATCAGTTAAAGACGGAATCGTAGATGTGTGAAATAAAAATATAAATATGTTCTAGAGTCTGCAGTGCGTAATACAAAGTCCAAATACATTTTGTTCATTTACAAAAATTAATCAATTCATTTTTAGAACATTCTCCAAATACTTACTACTATTAACACTAATAAATGATAACACTAATATACTTTTAATATCAAAACATAATTAGTTAAATTATAATTCTAATTATCTGGTGTACATCGACTACATTGAGTTTTATTGATTCAGGGCATTCTCCTAAGTGAGATTTCATTTAAATAAATGACTGTCTCATGCCTACTTTACTTAAAATACGATTTTATGTTAGACAAAATTTATCCGATTAAGATAATAAGAATTATTTAAAACATATGCACAAAAATAGACGAAATTCATAGCAACTTATTGGTAGCTACAAAATATTAGATAATACTAATACTTTATACAGTAACAGTACAGTTTACATTAAATTAGTGGATCTAGGAGAGGTCTCAACATAAACAATTTACTTCTTCTTCATATGGAATATGCTAAAAAAGAAATAGAAAGGAAATATTAATAAGTACTATCTCTGCAAAGAATATCCTCAAAACGGAATGCGATGTGTTTGTAGAAGCTATAAGCTCAATTGTCTTATTTGCACTCTCGTTATTTATAAGATAACTTATCAGAGATATGAAGATGTCCATAATATTATCCACTGAGAGGTAAACATTATAAGTACTTATATAACTAACCTTATAATAATTGTATTCATGAGAAAAAGAAATGAGATCGTTCAATGGATATAATGTTGATTAAGTTCAATTTCATACAGAAAGTTTCCATGAAGACAGAAGATAGCTAATCTAGTCCTATTTGCACTAACTATGCAACATAGTTATAACACAGCATAAATTAAGTATATTTTATGAAGAAATTAAGAACGACTATAATCTGAGACTACTGCGAAGATGAGGTACCTATTTTTGAAAGCAGCGCTCTAGCTTGGTTTGCAACCACACTTTCTGACATTTATACGGTAGAATTTGTCAATAATTAAGAGAGAGAAATAAGACTACTATTTAGAACCTAAACACAATGGTAACGTTTTAGGAAATTAAAGACTGTGCATTGGTTATGAAGTGATATAAAAAATGTGAGTAATGTGAGCAATTTTTGTTAGTACTTTAAGAATCATTGGATCTCTTATTGTTTTCATTTTTTTTTAATGTAATAAATTAGATGTGGTGATAACTGAGACTTTGGTTTATTCATAATTTCAATTTTTTCATGCTTCTATTATCCAGTAAGGGGAGCTCATTAAATAAGATTTCTTCCTTTCGGATATCACTTATATATGAAGCTTATTTATTAATGTCTAAATAAAATTCGTCTGACATTGATCAATCTGCTATCGGGAGCTCTTATCTAGTCTTATTGTATTTATAACCACACAATTGTATTTATTACCGATATAAAAAAATTTTTAAAGAAAAACTCCACATCGGTTTCATGTTATTTAGAAAAATTATTTTGACTCTCCAATAAAGGCTTGTAGTACGAGTAATCTAATAACATTCAGAAATACTTAAAATATTTATTATTTCTGAAATCTTGTTGTAACATATTGACTATTTAACTACCCCAATTTTCGTTTGTGATTCCAAAGACCTATTTCACACTTCTGGATTCAATCAAATAAAGTTTATGGTTCTGTATCCACACAATTAATGAAAAATGAACCAGGCTCGATAATAATTACGGTACCAAATATTTTTATTTAAAAAATATATTTCTTTTGTTGCTTAAAACTAATTTAATTGTAATATAAAATTGGTTATAACGATTATAATGACGTTGAATGTTAAGGTCCTTTCCTCATTTTTTAACATATGAAGATTGTTGAAAATACTGGGCTTACGGTTTTTGTCACTATTCCAATTTTCATACATATTACAAGTTTCTCTTCAATGCCTTGGACTATACTGGGCTATAGCACTAGCAAATAGAAAACACCCAGCCACACTAAGAAAATCTGATATTGTGTACGACCATATGGTACATTTGTGTGATTGGAAACCCGGTTAATTCATTTTGTGAACTCTAAGACGTTGAGTTTTTTACTGGCACCGTCGAATTTCATAAAATGTTGTTTTAAACTTTCTTTGTGACACATGTCTCGACTTCTGCCTAATAACTTTGTCTTGCCATTATTCGCAGGTCAAACATTTCTAGTATATTTCTAAGAACAGCAGCAATCCCAACTTTATCCTTAAAGTAGAAGTAAATGTTATTACATTCCTGATCTCTAAGTATATTTGAATATATTAAATGTGTACTTTTTCCTGATAGTGTCCAGAACTATCTCTCTTGGAGATTAGGTTGTTTAAATATACCTTATGTATTCTTTAATTTAAGTAATTTGATACATTTTAAGTTGGAAACGGTGGATTACTTTCACTACTTAAAGGCATACTACATTCCATAAACGAAATGGAAAAAATTAATTGATTTCAATTTTTTGAATTCTGCAACAGAAAGAATACCAAAGAATTGGAAGAAATACATTGAACCTGTTATAAATATCTTCATTTAATTCTTCATTTAATAAGTTATTAATTTCATTTTCAGGTGGATCTTCCACTACTTGTCGTCATGTTCTCATCCCGCTTCTCTAGCAGTCATCAATATTGCAGTTATATATTCATTAACTCTGCGAACCTCATCGAAAAATATTTTATAAGGAAATTTCTATTTATAATTCCGATGTTTTCCTTTTTTTTACTTCTGCTTGATTATTTTTTCGATGGTGTCCATTAAATTCAGATTTGTTAGGCTTTATTTTACGTTATCCAAAGGCTATGGATCGTTTACTTATTAATTAGAATTGAACCTAAGTCAGAATAGTTACCCCATCAGCCATTGGGCAACTCATCAGTTCTGCACTTGATTGTGTTAAGTTTGATTGAATTCTTGATGAATATATAATATCTGTGATAATTTTTGTGTTACTTACCAGAATCAGAACCATTTCATCGAGAAGATTTTGCAAGTCTTAAAAATTGGTATGTTGCTTATAATTATATACTCCAACCTCGTGACTTTTTGTAATATCATTTCCAGGTCGATTTTGCTTGCAGCATCTGATTTGATAGTGAGACGACTTTCTCTTTTCTGTCCCCAAATCAATTAAAACAATTTATATATCAAATTTTTATAGTTGGGTCTTCAAACACTTTTCTAATTTTAATTTTAATAAGATATGGTAATTGAGCATAAAGAATTTCTCTCCATGTTGCTAAACAGGTGCGAGGTTAAACTCGCACTTGAAAAATATATCAATGATGATTTTAACTGAATAGGTGAGATCACAATTATACTATACCTGTGCTGTATATCTGTATACCTGTTTGTGTTTGGTTTGTATTTACCATATTTCCTAAGCTATAGATAGGAACAATTATAAAAATAAGTTGTGAGATTAGTAAACGCCCCCATCGACTTTTGAAAACTTTGCTTACTGGATTTTTCCATGCTTATAGAGAATTTTAGCCTTCTCCGAATCCACCTCTAAATTATTTTTATTGCTAATCGTATTAGTGTGTGTTACATTTCAAAAGATTTTCATGATCTGTGATTTCTGTTTTATACGTTGAAGTCTTTAAATATATTATAAAAGAATTCCTTATAACCCTTTTGCAAAAAAAAGAAAATGACTTACCTTGTAGAAATGTGCACTTATCTTTCTTTTTAGTAATTGTGTAGCATTTATTGCAATCTTACATGATTCAATTAGAGGCGAGCAAGTGTTTAAGACTTCACAGTAGCAGTTTCTTCCAGACTCAGAAACTCTACCGGGTTGTAGGCTGTGTCATGTGTCTTTTATTTGTGCTTGTATGGTTGTTATGTTCTGCTTAAGTGGTTCGTAGCTCACCCTTCCACAAAATACCACTTAAAAACTTGTGGATCTTATTTCTATAGTTCTTACCATTTTTTTCAAAACCGAACCTTTTTCTTTTTTCTTTTTTTGCGATTTTCTTCCATTTCCTGTGAAATTAAAATTGTAAGCAAATAAGTTTTATATCTTTATTATCTTAAATTACAGCTTCACGTAAGATCTCCAACCCTGTTCGACCACGGGAGCTTTTAATGGAAGTAAATTCAGCTCTAAATATTTTTCTTGTTATAGTTTTGACTTTATGAACCTTATGGGACTTACGTTTCCTTACAACACGCATTTTTTTTTAATGAACTAAAAATTTTGACCTTACTTTTGACAAAAATAATATAACTGAAATCTATAGTTTTTTATTTAACATTTAATTTTTGAATTAAACTAAGCTAACTTATAATTTTTTTTTTGAAATCTAAAATACTGTTATGAGGGTTTTGAGAATTTTAATAGCAAAATGAAAACATGTGTTTAAAGTACTATAGAGTCTACTAATTAGGCACATACCTTTTAACATAGTATTGTGTAGTTTTTCAGGGTTTAATAAACAATTGTGACAAGACCTCCACGTCAAAATAATTTAGGAACGATAGTAATTGTCTTGACAATTAAAATAAATATTCACATATGAAAAGATTACTATAGAAATACTTTTCACGTTCATATAATATTGTGCAAGCATATAACATAGTATTTATTTCTAGTTATATGTCTGAACTATTTAGGCATTGAAGTGCAGACTACTATGACATGCTACAACAATTGACAAGCAAGGACAGTATAGTACTCCATTGAATGCCTGGTCACACTGGAATCAAAGGGATTGTGTCAACGATCAATAACACGCAGTCTTATATAAACTAAATCAGTTATTCAATTCTGTGGATCAGATCCTTATTGTGGAATAAGAAGTCTCATTAGCAACTCTCTAATGTGAAACTGAAATGAGTTAACATTGGTGTGACACTCCAAATAATCAGCAAATTAAAGACCTGATTTGTCTCTACTTCTCGTAGTAAGATGTTCCTTCCCGCAAAAAGAGAGCTTAGTCTATTCCTAGGTTATCTGATGAGTTGGAATGGCAAACGTTAATATTTTAATAAGATGGCGCTCTCTTGAAACACAGATTATCGACTGTGCTGGAAAGCAGATAAAACATTTAGGCTCAGTCTTTATGACATATAGTACTGTCTTTTATAAAGGCCAAGAACAAAACACATGGAAGAAAATTCTCATCATCGTCGGCATTATGATATCATGATATCTTAAACAAGTGCAATTTTTCTTTTCATTCAAAAGACTGAGAGTCAAAAGACTTCTGTTTATAACAGTTGGTTTGTGTTCTGTTGGGAACCTGTACCTTATCAATTTTTGTTTTCTATATGCAGGTTTAAACGATTGAAGTGTTACCAACTGCACACAGGTGTATCTATCAAACTGATATTGTCTACTACGTGAAACTGATACGAATGACAGCTTTTTATATTGTTTACTACCAGCCACAAGCATTTGCGTCTAAGTATTATAGAACAAAAGTAGACGAAATGGAACTCAAACGTAGTTTAATTGCGTTATATTTAGCTGGAAAATCACAATCACAACCAGCTATGTGAACCACGAACCATTCGAACCAAAAAATCATGTTCAACACTTCATTTCGTTCACACAATGAGAAGGGCTAAAAAATATACCAGTATGAATGCGTTGAATAAATTCATTGTTCAGGAATGGGCTAGAATACCGAAAGATCACCTCAAGTCACTTTAAGTTAGGGTAAAGGTAGGGTAAATGGATAAATAAAAAATTATTTCATACAGAAAAGATATGGTCTTCATTCGCAGTATGGGCTATGGCGACTATGTCATTGTTTCAATATTAATAAAATTGTTAAAAGATACACCGATTATATCAACGCTGCAATTCAACCACACTTCTTTTAGATACATGCAATCTTCCGAGAAAACATCATTCTTCCCTATTATAAACTGCAGAACATATACACCAGCTCATAAGTTGAAACGTGCTAGTTGAGTTTGTTTGCGTACCTGAAAAAACTTCATTATAGAAAGAAACGCCCTATAGCGAGATTAAAATATATATGCACTTTTTAAATGCATATCTCTAGCCTGTCCGTCATCATATCCAATCGGTTGCTTTGCATTTCATTTCCGAGAAAATTGGTCGCCATTACATTGGTAGACATTACATTGGCAACTTATAGTTCTTTAAAATATTTATACGCATTTTGATATGGTTTATTTTATTTGCTATTTCTGATTTATTATTTAATATTTGAAATTGTTTTTAAAGATAAAACGACATATCAAATAAAATCTATGATTCATTTACCCATTAATTTTAAATTTACTCCTTAAATTTAAAGCAAAATTAACGCAGCCTTTTCATTACGCTTCAATTTACAGATCAAGGAGTAAAGTGATATATATACTTAAATATCCACAAAGCTGTCTCGTTCTTCTATTTGTCCCAATCATATATTTTATCTCGCCTAAACTCAATTCGTTCACTGCTTCAGAAAATTCAATTAAAATTGCACGTAAGTTTTGGTCTTCATATAACAGTGACTGAATATATGCTCTATGACGATATGTGAGTGGTCTGAACTTGCAAAGTTCCACTGCAAATAGTTGGGCCAGTCCCTTAAGGCGTAATTTCATGAATAGGGGTTTACATTTTATTTGAATTTGCCAAGATAATAGTACGATACCAGCGAGTCCAAATAAACCCGTTACCA
>NW_024031544.1:0-17671 GCF_002237135.1 Teleopsis dalmanni
TTACTCCTTATACGACCTTACCGACAAGGTAGATCCGACCAGTAGCATGTTACCGCCGATATCGCTCGAAGATTCCACGTAACTAATGAGCCTCCCCATCACGTTAAGGTGGTAGGCGGTCTCGGGACATTTATGGCGCAATGTTTTCCTGGGAACGCAATGGAATGAAGAAGAAAATTCTTGCATTTCATGCACCTTGCAATGACTCTGCAAGACAGTGAATACTCCTATTATTTATGAATATATTTAAAAAAATATTCCAAAATTCATAAAATTGGTTCCTTTTAGTGTTACCAGATAAAAATATTCAGCGATATGTCAATACCTACAATTTGTGTTCAGTCAATCACTAACGAACAATGCAGAGATGGTAACATTAAACGCAAACTCACGTATTTCGGCGGATAATCACGCTCGATTATCGTAAATTTATCTAGGGTGTTAATCAAGATGTAATAGCATGTATAGGCTTTTGATTATCTTATTTGAATCAGTTATTTTTGTTTAAGAGCTTAAACTTTTATTTTCAGAGATTATCTGAACAAATTAACAAACAAAGACTTTTATTTTTTGTGAGAGAGTCTGATTTTTATTTTTTTAATTTTAAATTTTATTCCATTTCATTACTTCTGTTTTAACTTTATTAAATAAAATTGATTTGGATGCCGTAATTCGGATTATAATTTGTTGTTGTTGTTGTTCCTGGAATTTGTTTTTATTTGCAATTTTTGTTTTGTGTTTTTATCAAAACTTGAGCCCATTATAGGCACATAGAAATTTTTAGAGGTAGTCTTTACTAAGTCAACGGACTTAAAAAACAAGTATATGCTTAAAAAATATACCGCACTTCTTTGCGTTTACTATGAGTCTTTTCGGATATATTACCAAATAACAAACATTAAAATAATATGGCAACAAATAATATGTATTAACAAATATTTTAGTTTAGTTACAGTTACCGTGAATTGCAAACGATTTAGTGGACGTGCAGGAAAAGTAAATTGTGAGATTGCAAAAGTTTGTAATTAGAAGTAAATGTAGATAAGTTCTCGACTTTAAGATTAAGATATTGAAGGTTAGTGCTTAGATTATGTAGAAATCCGATGTTTCGGTCGCCATCATTCAATTGGAACAGTGCTATTATCTTCGAACTGAGGACCATCAAGCTTATGATGAGGGGACGGAGCGTACATTGAACTTAAGCCTCAGTCTTTCTGTTGGAACCGATCGCAACTATACTTCAAAAAGATTGCTTGAACATCATACCAATTTCTAAGCCAAAGCAGTTCGAAATCGAACTAAATCCGCACAAGTCACTAAATGTAGGCATGTTATCTGTGCTTATCATAATGCAGGAAAGTAAACTTGACAAGAAGCAGAAAAAGTTCTAGAGACAACTGGAAAAGGAATAAAAGAAATTTGAACAATAGTTGAAATTAAAGAAAACTAGAAATTGGGCTTGACGAAAGACTTAAAAGATGTGGGCTGGAATTAAAATATATAATTGATAACAACGTTATAAAAACTAATATATTAGAAATAATTATAAGTTATTATTAATCATAAGTTATTATTATATACTTCATTTATTTGTTATTATATTATTTATTAATTTATTTTTAATTTATTTTTGAAAAGTAGTGATCTACAACAACAAAAATTATTTTTATATTATTTTAATTAATTTAATTTTTAGCTGACCATGCACCTGTTTCGAGTAATGCCAAATACGCATCATCAGTGGACTTGGAAATAATTCTTGTATTTATTTATTTATATATTTATTTATAATTATTCACAAATATTTTTTTGAGATTACAAGTAACAGGAATCGAACTCTTGCCCTGCCAAATTTGAAGCTCAGAGTCAGCGTTCATTAGCCAACTGACCAAAAGCCGTACTTGACTTTTATGTTCGCACATTTTTTCTGGAGTTTTGTTAATTTACTATGAAAGTTTTTATTAACAAATTCACTTGCTGTGATGTATTAGAACGAAATCATAAGCCAGCTGTAGAATAATTGAATTAATTAATTATATTTAATTTTTAATTGTTAAATTTCAATACAATTCTGTTTGTAGAGAAATTATTTGTTACATGCTTTTATTATTTAATTATTTATTTTTAGGTTATTATATTAATATTTTTATTATTATTAAATTTAATTAACTTTCAAGTTTATTAATGAAAAATTATTGAACAAAATTAATTAATTACTCTAAACTAGTTCGCATATTTCTTCACTGCCATTGTGTGTAGCATTATTTAGATTTAAGTTTTCTGTTGTATTCAAGTTGTCATTAATTTGTGGTATTACATGTAATACTGAGAAGTATGCAGCAAATGTGTATCTAAATGGAAGCTTCTTAAAACTTTTTGCATTCCATTTTCAATTCTTTTAAATTATTGAACTCTTCTTAAGGAGTCTGAAACAGTGCTCTGAGCAAATACAGTAGTTGCTCAATCTATTTATTTAGATTTTATTCACTATTTTAAATATAAATTATCGATCTAAAAAGCATAATATCAGTTTGTATAGATATGTAATTGAATTTTGATCATAGTTACCTCGAGTATCCTTAAGAACTTTTAAAATAGCAGTGCACATGGCAGAAAAGGAGAAAACGCTCCAGATGAGAGCGATTATTTTTTAGCTATGATATTCTTTCATACACTGAGAGGAAAGAATGATTATTGGACGATAGTCGAAATTCCAATTTTCTAATTTTTTCAATAGGGATAATTTTCGAGAGCTTCCATGCACTAAGAGAGATAAATTTAAGTCAAAACTTAAGTTTCAGTTGATTTAATTTTGATAACATTGTTGAAAACAAACTTCTTCACAAAGGCACTTAAAGCTTAATAATCCATCCGCCTTAACATAATCGAGTTCAGGGAATTTTTATTATTATTGTTCTATCCCTGGAGAGAATTTCCTAAGTTAACTGGAACATAAGTTGCTGGCAATAAATTTCTTGTTTTTAGTTTACACACCACGTTGAAATCAATAAAAGTCTAATGAAGGTATTGGACTCAATTCCTTTCAATCGCAGAGCACGACCGGAAAATATAAGCGGTTAACAGCTGCATGTCTAGTTAGGAAACTAGTAATTATAATAATACGTATACGTATACATTAGATTTATTTACACTGAGAAACTTATCATTTTTGTTTTGAACTCAAATAAACTATTTGGACTGCTTTAGGGCTATGTTTCTAATAAAGAGTTAATGGAATACAGGAATGGCGTTTAAATCATTAAAAATAAAAAATCATTAATGATATTGGGAACTTAATTAATAAATTAATTGAGTTCTTTATAAATAATAAAGAAACATTTAATATTATTCCAAAGAGATTTCGACTGTACAATGTACTTCACAGTTACTAGACATTGATTGACTCGTCAATATCTGTTACTAAAATAGACCAGACTGTTGATGTGCTTAAGAAATCTCATTTCTTTCAATAAAAGAAGACTCTGCGGGTTTATATCAAAAATTCATACATTACTATTATTTAGTAAAAAAATACTTTTCCTCAAAAATTGTAGTCCATTTGGATCACTCTGTATAATACCTGACATATTCTTGAATACATCTATACATCTAATTTGCGGCTGGTATTTTCTTGTATTTAAGGGATTTTAGAATAGTAATATCGATAATTGTAATAGTAATATCGATAATTATTTGATAAATGAGTTTACGAATTTTTAATGCAAAAATACTGGCTGGTATGCATAATTGTTTGCATTGTACTTTTAAACTCACTCATTCCTTGTGCTAACTACCAATACTGAATTTATATGTATTATTTCTGAGATGAGTGGAGCTTTTGATAATTATGTAAAAAGCACTTGAATTTTCCTCTATTGAGGGAAAGTCGTATGTCGATGAGTCGCCATTGGTCCACTTATATAAAATTTGACTAATTCGACCACAGTGTGTTTAAAGCGTTGAATGACGTTTACAAGTATTTAATTGTACCACAATTGCATTTCCATATGCTTTTATTTATTTTGTTTTATTTTATTTAAAAAAGTTTTTCGTGGGAAACCATTTGAACATCATGTTTTCTATTAAGATGCTTGCATGAGATGCTTTCTTCGAAGCAGAAATACAAGTGCAAATTCATTATTTTCTTAATTCTTACTTTCACAAATGTTAATTTTAGAGACATAAAAAAGTATTATTGTGTAATAAATAAATAAAAAATTTTAAATTAATGCGGCAATGAAATATTATATACTTTTGATATATTCGTTGCAGGTAACGAATTTTTTGGAGAGTGAATATGCGTACAAATATTCCAAAATAGACGCATTAGTCGATGATAATAGATACTCATGCGGGTGTAATACAATAACGTTTTTCAGCTAAATTATGTTTAATTTAATATATTTGCAGACCTAAACGCTTTTACCAATTTCACTTTTATTGTATTAACACATACTTAAAAATAGCATTTTTGCTTGATTTTTTATGGACCTTAGAGGTTCGTACGCATTTCGAGAAATAACTAAATTTTGCTCAAATAATTCAAATGTCATTAATTGAAAGATATTTTCCAAATTTATTTATTTACTTTTGTTTGCAACCATGTTCACATGTCCACAATATTTTTGTACAATAATAACTTTATGTCTAAAGTTTCACTTTCGTCACCTTCAATCTCTCTAAAAGCATTTATTTAGATTTATGTATCTCAGACTCGTATATTCCAACCAAATAGCTAAATATGTTTAGTTAGCAAATAAATTTTTTTCGTTCATTGACCACATTTTACACAAGTATTCTTGTACCAACTTTATCAATTACTTATTTGAATGTAAAATATAAACAGCAATTTTTATAATAAAATACACAAAAATAAATGAAAACGTCTTTTTAAATACAAAAGTTGATTTATTATTTGTACTAACGATACATGTTACGAATTAACTGTAATTGATAATTTACCATACCGACAATAGTAAGAAACTTAATACAATATTGGTAATTTTAAATACATATACATTAAGACTGAAAAGTTTTCGGAAATTCTCATTTAAAATTCGCGCGCTGTATATTTTTCGATATTTTAAGTTTATGTAGTTTGGCAGCACTGTCCTTAATTACTATGCCAAAAATGAGCTCGATCTGTCAGACAGTTCGTTTACGGCAGCTGTTGAAACCAGTTCACCTCAGTAGTGCGTTGCGAAATGTCTTCGACGGTCGTACGACCGTCCTGGAAGGCTTTGTACCACTCATAAACTTGAGTTTTCGATAAAACTGATTCCCCATAAGCCTTTTGTAGCATTCGCAACGATTCTGCACACGAAATTTCGTTCGAAACACAAAATTTGATGCAAACTCTTTGTTCAATATTTTTTTCCATTGTTTTTTTCGCAACGCCCTACTGAGGTGAACTGGTTTCAACAGCTGCCGTAAACGAACTGTCTGACAGATCGCGCTCATTTTTGGCATAGTAATTAAGGACAGTGCTGCCAAACTACATAAACTAAAATATCGAAAAATATACAGCGCGCGAATTTTAAATGAGAATTTCCGAAAACTTTTCGGTCTTAATGTATAAGTATATTCATAATAGTATTTTTTTAAATAATCATCAGAAAATAGGTTTACAATTCACGACTGTCTTTTCATATTATTTAATACTTACACTTCTGCAGTTTTTACTTTTCGGACTGTATACACTCACAGAAGATGATCAGATTTATATTGCCTTTAAATGGGACTTATAAATCTGATTGGTTATTCGATCGAGTCGATTCGAAAACCCCATCAAAAATTTTTCACATTGATAACACATAGATTTTAAAATTTGTTGCAACAATTTCTTCAATAACTTAAACGTTCTTGAAAACATCTAATTTGTAGCTACGATTTTCTTATTGTTGTACTTTAATTTAAGTAATTGCAGAATAGTAATATCGACAATAATTCATACAAACTAAGGATTTTACATGTTGTTAATAAAATTATTTTAGGAGCTTATATCGACATACGACGTAGCACATGCGGCACTAACTTGGAATCCGCAAGGCAGTAGAACCTGACGACGATCATGCAATTCTTGGTGTAGAACCATAAACAGTAAGACAAATAAATCGATAGGTTAAATGTGATATATCGGTCGAAATAGAAGAACATGCCATTATAATAATAAAAATATTGCGCAAATGTTAATGGGTCAATGTATAGTCTTATTTAAACCAAAAATCATTTACTGCATACATAAGACTTCTTTAACAGCTTACGAGATCATTTCGATATTGCTTTTATTTAATTAAAAGAATCAACCATACTTAAAATTAAAAATTCAGGCTCTCATAACGTTGCAGACGATACAATTTTATTTCAATAATTCTGAGAGCATATTGAACGAAAACTAATAATTTTTTGAGAATGCAAGTACCAAGGATTGAACTTGCACCCTGCCAAATTTAAAGCTCAGAGTCAACTGACCCAAAGCCGTACTTGATTTGAAAGTTCATTAACAAATACACTCGCTTTGTGATATGAGAACGAAATCAGAAACCAGCTGTAGAATAATTGAATTAATTAATCATAGATATTTTTAATTGTTAAATTTCACTACTATTTATTTTGTAGAGTTGCAGTTCACTGCTGTTCAAAAAACCTCTCCATTAAATGCAACAGTTTCTATTAAGTAAATAATTACTTTGGTCATAACTGACGTTAAAAATGAAATTTAATTGTAATTTATATTTACAACATACGACTAAATCGTAATAATTATGACTTATAGTTAAAATATTGTGTACGCCTAACCACTTAAACTAACCACTTTAAATACTTTACCTATAAATTTAAATGTAAGTATAGAAAATCTAATGGAAAGCGAAAGTTAAACACTTCATAAACCCACAATTATAATATACCATATATATGTGTGCTTTCTTGTGCACAAACGTACGAAAATATGACATTCATATATTAACAGCACAAATTTATATATGTGATATTTACATAGAAAAGGTAAAGAACAATTGCATCGAAAAACTTATATAAGTTCCACCTGTTGTCATCGGAAAAAAGTAAATTTGATGCTGCAAGAATTACATGCTTACTTTAAGTAGATAAAAAGGGAAACATAGGTATTATTCATTTTTATTTATTATTGGTATGTGTACCATCTTCGTACCATCTGAAAATATAAACGATTACCTTAGGCTACCTAATAACGCGACGGTTTTTCACGCTAAAATCTTAGCAATTAGAGAAGCTTTTCGGCAAATTGCAAGTCACATCGACAACAGATGTAGTGTTGCCATTTTCATTGACAGCCAGGCAGCAATCAAAGCCCTTGAATCTTTCATAACAAAATTAAAGACCCTAAAGGAATGTAGAGAAGCAATTGAATAGGAACATCGAAGGAAACGTTTAGTGACAGTTTAGTTCGCTCTGCTGCTTCCCTGGCTCTGTTCCAGGGTTCCTGGCGGTACCGGTTTATTTTACCCTAGAGACCATTAAGAAAAGTACCTCCTTCTACTTTCTTCAACTTGCCAATAACAGATGGAAATCACTTAAGTCGTGTTCAAGTCGAGACCATATGAATAATGCAAGGCTTACTGCTGTTCTTTCTGGTCATTGGTGTATTGAAATCCACGCAGAGAAACTGCGCATTCGCCATAATCCTTGCTGCAGAAGTTGTGAAAATCCGCAGAAAAAGAAACCATAAAACATTTTCTCTGTGAATGGCCAGCTTTGGAGACCTATTAAATTATCTAAATTCAACGGGATAGATTTAGTCTCTACTCCTCTATATTAGGGGTTCCTGCGAGGAATCCCTGCGATGCTAATTGATGTACAGGGAAGTTATCTAAAGGGTTGTTACTGCAGCCAGTCAACCAACTATTGGTATGTGTAGTCTGTTTTTCACTCGGTATTTTAATTCAATTTATGTGAAATCATAAATAAGTACACTTTGATACGCAACGCTACTTCTGTTTATATTGACTAACTTCAATTTTAGTCGCTGCTTGTTGTTAATTTTGCTTTTACATCATCCTTCAGAACTTTTATAAAATCTTCTTTAGGGTAATCGCAAAATATTAGAGACTGATTATCCATCAGTTCTAGGGTAACCGCAGACTAATGTGCTAGACAATTAAAACAACTTAAAACTTAATTTTCTTTGTGCAAATACCAGGATTTGTGCAATTGTTCTTGTACTTTTATTTTAACATATTGTTTTGTATTTAACGGATATTTTCAAATCATCGAGGGTTTGGGATTTTTCCTTATAAATGTATATTTATAGATGTATGTTTAGATAATAGTTCTGGTTGAGATAAGGTACTGAAGCAATGCTATCGAATCAGTACCACAAAATTAGTATCCCTTCATTTCCAAACTCCACCGTTAAGGGGTATGTGGGAATGCTTGAAACAGATGTATGGTTACTTAAATAAAAATTATATAGTTTAGTTATAAATTTTCACATAATTTGTTTAGATGTGTTTAAGTTTTAAATATCAAATCGTTTGGAGTGAACTTCGATAACGAGTTAGTGCGAGGTCATACTTCATTGTGTTTTTATTAACTCTTGATTACATTCGTTCTAATATTTTCTATTTGTACAATTTGATGGATTCACTCAATATTTCCCTTTGACCGAGGGATTCGTTAGGGATGTTTAGATATGAAAGAAGTTTTTTTGTCATATAAAATGCTTAGTGGTTGAACGTATAATGAAATCATGTATTTGTGTATTGTAGGCATTATTAGCATATATTATTACATTTTTATTATTTAGTTAAATCGTAATTGTCGTATTTGGTTAATAATTACACAATACGACATTTTCCAGATTTGGTTTTTGGAATTGATCGCACATCATCAATGTTACTGATCTCGAATGGTATCAGAATAACATTTGGCAATTCCAGTTCACCGACTAGTTTTGTATCATTTATTTTATTTCTGAAGTGTTCTGGCCACACTGTCATACGTATATATGTTCTATATATTTTTATTCTATATACTGGAATCATAAATATTGGCCGATGCCATATAAATGGTTTAGAATACTATGCGGGGTCATGGTTTGATATCGCTATACGTCATTTGATTAATTGATAAATAATAAGTTTATTTTCATCAGTTTTATTACTGAATTATATTAATGGTGAAGGTCATTGGCCAGCATGTGCAACAGCAAAATTGATGAAATTATACATTAAATTATTTTAGTTTCATATAATTTTTACTTATTTTTTTCAACTTAGAAAACTCAGAACAAAATTCAATAGAATTCAAGTAGTGTATATTTTAGGGCTGCGAAAAACTTTATTTTATAGAACTAAAAGGTAAAATAAAATTGAAATACCATTAGAGTACAAGTTTACAGAGGAAATTAAATTTAAATTTAAAATAAAAAATAATTGTCGTTATTCTTCGACAATTTTAAGGTTCATATATATTTTCATTCTTAAAATTATGTGTAGGAATACTGGATTTCCTACACGTAATTAGTTTATTGAAGGATAAAGTTGTTAGGTATTCAAATAATTCTCTACTGCCATATGTCATTGATCAGAACAGTTTGTTTTAAATGTGGACATATCATCAAAATATTATTTCAACTTGTCTATTATATATAGATTTAAATAATTCAAATAATTTACATTTAATTTTTTTATTTCGTGTTCCATATATGTATATTCTGCCCGTCTTTTTTTCTGGTATTTGCATTTCTTGCTGCAATTTTTATATAGCTCGGTTCTCGCAGTTTTTGTTTCCTTCTACCTTCTGTGTTCGACTTGGGAGATATCTTGACTAAAAGAATTATATCTTTTCTAGGAGAATTACTTTATAAATGTCAAAATACCAAAAATGCATTTTCAGGAAATATTAATTTAGTTTTTTGGCTAACATTCACAAAATTTTCCAGTACAGTATTTATCATCGCTTTGCTAAAATCCTGGCTGTACGACTATTTTACAGCCACCTGCAAATTTAAAGGGATTTCATTCATTTTTTTCTCATCATATCAACCTTGTTCTGAACTAACAATTCGACAATAATAACTTTTTGTAATAAATTTGAGATTTTTCCAGACTCCGGCGATTTAACCATCAGAAAGAAAACCTTGCTAGTGAGAAAATAGTTAAAAGCATTATAGTTTTCCAAGAAAAAGTATGTGACGAAATATTGATGAACAAAAAGTTACAATTGGAAAAGTTCAATTTTATTTAGAATCACTACAGAATCGGTACAGCTATTGGATAATATTATTTCCGGATGATAAAGAGATGCTGTTACCAGAAATCAATATCTCGAAGCACGTTACTCAACAAAGTGTGCTCGTGAAGTCTAGGTCTGCATCGTTCAGTTGACATATTACAAAAACTGGGAAGTATTCAGATATAACTTTAAAAATTTGTTAAAATTTACTCTTGATAATTATGCAAAAGAAAACGACATTTTATGTTAATTACAGTCATTTCAATAGAATTATTTTACTTGTCTGAATTAGGCGAATTACAAAATCATGAGCTCTTCAGATTAAAACGCTCACAAACTTAGATATTAAACCTGCAATTGAAGATCTAATGCAGTTCATGTTAATGTAGTTACAAAAGTAATAACAATAGTATGTATATCAACGCCATTTACTTTAAGATTTTTAATATGAATTTGAGTTCCTGCGTTTCCCGACGTAATACTAAAGAGTCTAATTAAATTTTTAATACTTTTAATACGACTTCTTACAAAAAAACAGATTTCTTTAAGACTGAGGTACATAATAAATTAATAAATATTATGTAGCTTAATTTTGAGTTTCATATTTTAGTATGATTTTATATTTATGTTTTGTAATCTGATAATTTCTTATAAGTTTTTAGTATTAGGGCTTAGATTTTGATAGACCTTCTTGAAGACATATAAACCAAAATTCGAGATACCTGAATTCGGTGTTTGTAACAGTCTGATTATACGAAGACGGATGGTTAACTGGACAATAATATTTAACTATTTTTATCTACTATAAAAAAGTTAAAAAAGTTTGCATTTCAGATTAGATATAGATTATTTTTAATATAGTTTAATATTTATTTTATCGGAACACAGTGAAATGTGGTTCAGTTTGCCATATTAAATCAACCCTAAATTCTATTCTGAATAAAACTGTATTTACTATACGTAAACTAAACTAAATTGAAATGAAAATTTTAGAAGTGCTTCCAATTGGATTACAAAATAAATTTATTTCCTAATCCTAAATTATAAAAATTGATTTAAATAAACAAAATTATATACAAAGTGCTTAATAATTTGTTTAAAATATAAATAAAATATTTAGTACACAATATTTGCAAAAATGTTAATTATTCTTAGGTACTAACTTAAATACTAATAATAATGCTATTTTTAAAAAATATTTAAACTAAATCATTCCTTTGATTATATGTAATGTTAGAGTGCTAAGTAGATACTATAATCAAAGAACGAGTTGTTTGATTCTTATTTTAGTTGTGCAAGTTGGAAGAGCTTAGCTCCTTTTAATTCAATTTAATTTTCTTAAAGTAGATAGTTAGAAGAAGTTTTCATTAGCAACTTTACTATATGAAATTAATTAATAAAAATGACGTTGACATGATCTACAATAAATAAATAAATATATAAATAAATAAATAAATAAATTATATAATTTGCTTGCGAAAGAAGAATTTCACAGGATTAATAATTTGAGATTTTGCCTTAATTATATCTAAAATTGTAAAATCTGATTTATCCAGTCTCGAAATTCTGAAATGCGAGTATAAACACCAGGTTGGTTAGCTTCTGCACAACCAATACCCCATGAAATGACACCTCCTAATTGGAATCGCTTATCTTCTTCTCGTTGCAAAACCATGGGACCCCCAGAATCTCCTGTAAAATATTTCGATTTAATTAAATATCTATAACATTTTGAATCAGTAGATAATACCTTCACATGAATCGTATCCTCCCTTTTTCCAACCTGCACAAATAAATATGTGTGGAATATGTTCGATATAGCCAGCAGCTCTGTACATTGATTCGCATATAGTGTTATTAATTACTGGAACCGCCACTTCTTGTAAAACGCTAGGTAGTGGCCCATCTTCATAAAGTCTTCCCCATCCTGTTACAAAAGCAGTCTGACCTATGAAATCATAGTCATTTTCCGGTACGCAAACTGGTATAATATTTGGTTGAAAAATAACTGGCTCATAAAATCTAAAATAAAAAAGGATATTTTCTTTTAGCAAATAAAAATGATTAATTATTAGTTAATTATTTAATATTACTAAAAATATTTAAAAAGCCACTTATTTCTAAAAATATAAATCTGCAGACATTTACTTTAAGATTTTCGTTCAAAATAAAATCGAAATGATTATCGAAAGCATATATTTTGATAGTATGCGTTATCCAATGACGATATATGTTGTACAATTGAGTTTTTGTTAAAGAAAATTTTTAAACAATTTTTTAATCTGATTTTTAAATATTATATATACGAGTTAAATTGTTTATATTCAATTTAGTAATGTACCTCAATAATGCCAAATCATACTCAAAAGTCCGGGGATCAAATTGTGGATGAGAAGCAACGATTTGTACACGACGCTCCTGGTATCCGTAGGGTTCCTCCTCTTCGGCTAAATCATATTCGCCTAAGCGTAGCAATAAGTCAGATGGAGGAACACTTGAAGAACAAATATACACAATTATTAATATTAGTAAAATAACAAAGAAATTTTAATAAACATACTTGTCTACACAATGTGCTGCTGTAATTGCCCAATTCTCATTGAGTAAAGCGGCGCCGCATTTATGCAAGTAAGTTGATGTACGCCATTGTCGCAGAGATATCTGCCATGGCCATCGTCCGAAAGCAGCATTTGAGCCTCCAACAATGCGAGCTTCTGGAAACATGCGCCGTCCACAAACTGAAAAAAGAAAAGGACGTTATCTTCTGTATATTTTATTTTATAATTTTTGTGTAAATATCCGTATATTGTAATTGTATCCCAACCTTGAACAATCAGTCCTTTTACTTAACATATTTACTTAGACAGTGAAACCATTCTGTTCTAAATGATCTATTTTATTCTATCAAGAAAATATTTACCAGGAGTATTAAATATTTATTTGCTTTTTTTAATTAATTTATTTTATTTTATAACAGCAAGGATAGAAATATTTTGGCTTTGGAAAATTGGTTAATCAACGCGGTAGCCAATATTTTGGAACAATTATGTTACTCTTTATTACAGAGGTATGAAAGTTTTTATTGAATTACATATTTCACATATATCGAAAAATCTATATATAATTTACCTTGTCTATAATTTAAGCCTTCTAGCGAGTTAAGTGGTGAAGTTGTTGTTGTTTCCATGCTTATGTTCGGGTCGTCTGTATAATTATCTGTTGACGTAGATACGTCGTTGTCTATATCAAGTCCATTTTCTGTAGTTAGCAAGATAGTTTGTTTAGTTGTAGTGTCTTTGATAATCGTCTCTTCAGTTGATGGAGTCAAAGTTGGATTTGTTATAGTTGTTGAAGTTGTGGTTGTAGCTGTCGTTGTGGTTGTGATTGGGATTGGTTTCGAAGTCGTAACAGTTATTGAAGTACTATTTATAACAGGAAAAGTAGATAGAGTTGTAGGTCTGGTTGAAGTAGATGGTGGGAGCTTTGTGACTGTTGTTTTCTTAGTAGTGCTTGCTGATGTCGCAATAGGTCTAGGTTTTGTGGTTTTTGTAGGTGCGCTTGTTGTTACAGTTGTAGTCGGCTTTAATATATGAGTAGATGAATTGCTCAAAACTTCGCTAATGCTCGATGAAATAGATACAATCACTCTTTCTGTGGTGGAATCTGCGGGAACTTCAATTTAAAATAAATCAAATCATTTTATTATTTTTTACTTGTTTTGTTTTTTATATTTTTCACAAAGTACTTACCACTAATTGTTGTGCGTTTAGTTGTGGACAATGGGATCCAATCAACAGTTATATTTTCAACTTTCCAATTATCAGTTTCGGGAAAGTTTACAGTCGGTTCTGCATCTGCGTTAGTCCATGTGATAAGGTCTGGTTTTGATGAGTTCAACGGTTTTGTTGTGACATACTTATTAGGAACGTTTGGATGGTTAGTTGATGAAATGGTTGTTACTGAAGAGATAATATTTGAAATGGTTGGTCTAGAGGGTTTCTCCGTAGGCCTTTTTGTTGTTTTATTTTTCTGTGGAAGTTTAGGTGACGTATCTTCTTCTTTAATAGAAGAAGGTTTAGTATTAGATAAACTAATGCTTGATTCTGTAACGGGTTTATGTTTTATAATGGTTGGTTTATGTGAATTATAAGGGTGAGTAGGTTTCGGCTTTTGGGTGATAGTAGTAGAATTTGCCAAAATTTCATTAGTGCTTGGTGAAATAGCAGGATGTGTTGAACTTGTTGAACTTGAACTCAGTGTTGAGTTTGATGCAAATTGATTAGATGCAGGTTTAGTTGCTGGTCTTTTTGTTAAATAAGTTGTTGACTGGATCGGCTGTTTAGTAGTTTCCACCGAAGGTCTTTTTGTTTGCTGAGGTTTCTTGGTAGTTGTTGGTCTATTTATTGGTTTAGGTTTTTTAGTAGTTTTTATAGAACTGAAATTTGTGTGATCAATCGGTGTTGTAGTAACATTGTGTTTCAAAGGTGTTAAAGCAGTATCAGTAGAAACATTAAAGCTTATGGGCTCTGTGCTGATTGGTCGTTTGTGATTTGCAAATGAGGTTTCAATAGTAGGTAAATTATTAGTAATTTTTGTGGTTTCAATTATGGTTGGTGTTGTGGTTTCTACGATTTGAAAAGTGAAAAACTTTGTGGACTGAGTTGTATCATCTGCATTTTGATCCAACTGTTGGTTTTTGATTTTTTCAGTAGTAAGTATAGGTTTAATTGTTGTAATATGTTTTACTGGTTTCCTTATTATAGATGTTGCTGACGGTTTTAAAAGAATACTTGGTTTAGTTGTAGTTCGAATAACAAAATGTGATGATTTGTGTGTCGTTGTATGTATGATAGGTGGTTTACTATACTTTTCAGTCGATATTGTAGGTCGAATGGCAACTTTGGTTGAAGTATCACTATCAATAGAATTCTTGTTTGAATCGTTTGATCCGTAACTGATATTACTAAGTTTAATATCAGATTCAGTTGTTAACTTATATAAAGCACTTGTTGGTAAAGTAGTTGACTCATGTGCGAAGTGGGATATTGTGTTTTGATCAATACTATTATCATTGATTTCCATTGGATAATTGCCTCCATCATTTTCCTGAAAAACATTTATTTTAATTTTTAAAAATAAATACAATATTATTTAAATATATATATACCTTAATTTGACAACATGATCCAAAATAGAAGCGGTCAATACATGTTCCCAAATGTGTTCCATTTTGTTTAATACAATCAATAGCAAACATACAAACACCTGACCGTCCAGACTTTCGAACAATACACGGTAGATGTCTAATATTTCTGCCAGATTGAACTAAAAAGAATTAAATCTTTATTTTTAATATTGTTGTGAATATGGCATCTAAGTAATCTTAGAAAAAGTTTTCTAAGAATATCAGTTGTATTTTATGATTATGATTGGAAAAAATGTGTGCTTGCGTTTAACAAAACTAAGACCAATTAAAATGATTAATCAAAACTTAAGCTAACTATTTAATTATTATAATATGTATATATGTATTATTCTATATTACATATACTATTAAATTTCAAAAACTATTTTTTTGTTTATTCTATGGAACTACGTTCTATAACAACAAATTGTGTTTTGGGGAATCTTATAAGAACTTTCTTTAGAACTTTTCTCCATGTAGGGTATGTGTATATGTTGATAAAAAATTATGTGGTTCTGTGAAATGCTGTTGACTTAAGACACCTGCAATCAAATTCATTTGAACTAGAAGCAAAAGAACTATTAAATCCTACCTCAATTAACTATTGTTTTTATCCATTAATATAATTATATATATTAAATTAATTTTGTGCGATATTGAAATTATTCATTTTTTGAAAAATGTATAGCTAACCATACCAACTGAATTTCGAGTATTTCGAGTATTTCGGTTCTCACTGTCTAAATACAACGCGGGTTTTTAATGCTACTGTTGAAGCATTGTCAATATTCAAATTTCAACGTTCTCTTCTTCTTTCGACTGAATTACGACGTTCATTACTATGTAAAAAGTGAACAAGCAACGGTTAATTTTTGTTTTATTTTTGAAGAGAGCGAAAAGAAATTGTGTTAGTAAAAAAGTTTGTCACGTTTCTCTGTAGACGTCGTCTTGTGTCTGTTTGCGATTTTATGTTCGTGCTATATACTTGGCACTTGGCTTAGCTATGTGGATGGTTTGGTATTAGCGGTGTATTCGTGAGTCAGAAGCATATAGGGATGGATGGGGAGAGAGCTTACACTTAGCACGATTGTTTGTGTTTTGAACACTAACGCTGTTTTTAGGTCAACGTATTCAAGATTATCGTTTTTATCGTTTTTATCGTTTACTGTTGCAGCGTCATACCTGCGTAACTTATTTAATACATTTTTTATTTAATAATCATATGATTGTGTGAAAGATTTGAGTTTGGGCAGTGCGACTATTTGTTTTCGTTTGTGCGATCCGATCGCTTTATTGTTGTTGCTTTTAGTAAACATTTGTATTTGTATAATTTTTATGGTGGGTGAAATGAAATTTAGGTCGTTGTGTCAATTTTTTTTTCAACAGCAAGAATGTTATTCATTGTAAGTTACTACGTACGAACACGCATGCTCGTCGTTATGTGGAGAAGAATGTGTGTATAGTTTTACATTTTCTTTTCTTTCGAATTTAGGCATAAAATTCGTATTGGTGTCCATTTAAAAAATAATTTGTAAAATAATATGTATTATAATTTTTCGAAATAAAAAATTGAAGTTTTAAATTAAATAAAATTATTTTCATAATTAGTCAATTTGATATTCATGAAAATTGATACAATTTCAAAACTACAGGTATCAGGTATTTGTGATGAATGCTGCTCTAACCGACTTTAAGCATGTTTCCATCTAGTTTCTTGCTGACCTAAATTATTTTTCTTTCTTTTGAAGAAAGTTTTGCAATTTTTTCAGTTTACGATATCTTTTTGTTTTTACTTATTCGAATTTATAACTTTAATGAGGAATTTTTTTAAATTTTATATTGAATTAATTTATTGCTTTTTTTGTTAATGTTTGTCTTTACTTTATTCTTATGTTAATTTAAAAAAACATCAGTTTTTATTTGGTTAAAACTTTAAAAGTTTCTAAAAAAATGGAAGATATTTATATATCAAATAGACTTGTATTGGAATTAGCATTTATGTTAGTCTCCACATGAAAATTCTTCCACACAAATATAATAAATATTTGCTTTCATTTTTTGGTCATTTATTCTAATAGTACATATTAATTTATACAAATATGATACAAATAATGTTTTCAAATAAAAAACTAGTCGCCGTATCGGCAGAGTGTTCGTAGAAGAAGATACGGTACTCACTCCTTCCAACAGGGACTCGGAAAATACCAACAACAACATGTGCTGTAAATAATTGGAAAATATTTAACTGTACTGACACAGCGAATGGAACAG
>NW_024031545.1:0-17650 GCF_002237135.1 Teleopsis dalmanni
ATATTTCCGGCAGAATCGCATTTTCAGTTTTGGTATTTTCATCTTCTAATAATATATTATGTAAAATACAGCAAACTAAAATCTATTTGGAGCAATACTTATAGCTGTGTATGTGTTGGAGATGCATCCGTAGATATTTGAGACTTCCAAATCTTTCCTTTAATATGCCAAAGCAATGCTCAACACGTACTCGGTATGTTCTACGTCGCAGATTGAAAGCAATTCGGGAGTCTCTACTCATCTGATGCGCATTTTTTCTGTATGAAGTTAATACATATTCTGATAAAGAATTTGCTTAATCACCCGCAATCCATTCTCCAGGTGAAAAAAATTTGTTTTTTTGTTTATAAATTGAGCTGTTACGATATATTTTTGCATCACGCCAACTCCCTGGATGACCTACTACAACATGTTGAATTCTCAGCTTATGATCACTTATAAAGCTTATAAAAACCCTGCGTGTTATATTCATTATCGTTCCACCATCTCCTATTCCAAAAATTGATACGAATTTAGTAAACTGGAGACAATATTTAAGGAAAATGAAATTAAAAATCTTATTGTAATTGGAGACCTGAATGTCAGAATTGGTAAAATGCAAAACTACTTGGAAGAGGAATATATGGTATAGCGAACTTTACGGGTGAATTCGAAGAAAGAAAATCTAAAGACGAAGTGGAAAACTCTCGTGGACATAGATTTATGTTATACATTTATGCTGTGACAACGGACTTGTAATAGCGAATGGAATGACAAAAGGTGATGAGGAAGGAGAATGTCAGTGGAGTTGGAATGTCAGTAAATGATATCTGTGCAGTCTCCCTAGAAATACTTGAATTTATCGATAAGTTTGAAGTCGTAAACACACACTGGTGTGATCATTTTCCTACAGTCTTATCGTTAAGATTGACCGATATAGAAAGGGTAAGAATCAATATAAATTTACTTCCAAAATTGAAATGGAATAAACAGCAAATAACAACATATAAGTGAAACCTTATTAAATGTAAAACAGAATAAAGATCTGCTAACTCTGATGGATATAACTTATGTAATCAAATCGGCGCATAAAAAAACACAAATAAGGGAACACTCCTTCGAGAAAAAACAAAATTGGTTTAACTGGAGATGTCATAAAGCGAGACAGGAAACATTTAAAAGCCTAGAAAAATTTAGACAAGTAAGTAGCAGCCAGAACAAAGAGATTACTAAGCACTATAAAGTTATATGTGCAGAAGCCAAACAGAGATACTTTACAAAATGTAAAGACAAACAAAGACTGGTGGAAAATTGCGACACTAAGAGAAGTGAAAGAGTTTATTGAGCGAACAAAAAATTACAAAGCTCCGGGAGAAGACAGAATACCATACGAATTCATTAAATATGCACCTGATGACCTCCTATCAGAGATAACAATAGCTTGTAATGACATGTTTAACAGCGGTATAGTTGATGAATCGCTTGTGAAAAGCATAATATACCCCATATATAAGAAAAGTGATGTAGGATTACCGTGCAACTATCGCGGAGTATCGTTTATGAATTGTATTGCAAAAATTATGATTAGTGTTGTAACGACACTTTTTGGTGACGTTCAAAAATATTTAATTTTTGCTGGGGTATCCTCAGCCGTCGTCCAGAGTCATTACAATGAATTTATTTTTTTTCGGGGACGTAGGTTTTTTGAAAAAAAAGAAAGAAAAGGAAACGTTCGTTTACTAGATTGAATTGTATAGTTTATTTACTTTGAAAGACAATATTACAAAAATTATTCCAACGTATGATAAAGTTATTTCAATTACAATGTGATTTTAATTCAATAAAAATAAGAACAAGAAATGTGCATCTTCTTTAGCTCAGGCTCCTGTTGTATTTCCTATCGTACTTGTTGATGAGATCTTCACTTGCAGTGGTTTCCCGAATTTCCTCCTCTGTTGCCTAAGACCGACTCCTTTTACACCTCTGTAAGTTACTTTAATTTTACAATTTAAAATTGGAAAGGAAACTGATTACAAATCTATCCTAGAAGAAGAAAGATATAGTACAACTCGATATGTATTAGTAAAAGAAGATATATATATATGTTTATATATATGTTTCATAGACATATAATTATGGCCGTTGTCGTAACACTAACGCAGGACTTATATATTTCTGATATATGTTTCATAGACATATAATTATGACCGTTGTCGTAACACCAACGCAGGACTTATATATTTCTGATATATGTTTCATAGACATATAATTATGGCCGTTGTCGTAACACCAACGCAGGACTTATATATTTCTGATATATGTTTCATAGACATATAATTTATTATTATAATTTTTCGGCGTAATACCACCTTGACGAATGTTCATAGACTCGCGCCTGCTTCATAATTTCGCTGTCTTAAATACTCCTACGCCGGAGCTTTCGTCTAGCGTATTTTAAATTCTTCCGTTCGTTTACCTGCTGTGTTTTGCAGCGTAAACCGCTGTGCTTTTATTCTTGGCCGTGTAGCCGCTGTGCTTCTGATCTTGTCGTATTTCGCTTTGACAGCCGCGTGTATATAGAAAAAACGTGCAACATAATATTTTTTTAAAAAAAATAAAAATAGATTACTAAATACTAAAACAAATAAGGAGAACTCGGCTTTGGTAAAGGGAAGTATTCAACATTTTATTATTATATTTATTTTTTCTTTATTAAATTCTAACAATAAATTTGTTTAATTTTTAGCAAAGGCGTCGCATCGAAACTTGGCCTTGTTTACTGATGCGCACCAAATAAACGATGTTGTTGACGGTGCGTCGATAGCGTTCTAGCATGCGTACGGTGTTTTTATTTTCTTTTCTTCAGTGTAATTCATTAAATATTTCAGTGTAATTTATCAAATATTTCAGTGTAATTTATTAAATATTTCAGTGTAATATTTTTTTTAAATATTTTTTTCCTATAAAAAAAAATAAAAGTTTAAAATAATAACTACTTGCTATTTAAAATTTTTCCTCTTTTTGTTTAAGTCAAATTTAAGAACTTTGTGTAACTTCGGTGTATGTAAGCGGAAATTTAGTAGACAAAATTTCCGTCCTTACAGTGTAGTAACAGACAGGCTAACAAATTGGACCGAAAGTAATAGAATAATAAACGAATTTCAGGCTGTGTTCCGAAAGAATTATTCTACAGCGGATAATATTTACAACTTGTCATCAATAGTACAGATAAATTTGAAAAACAATAAGGAAACGTATGCCTTTTTTGTAGATTTTAAAGCAGCCTTCGATAAGGTCTCTCGAAAGGCGTTAATTTACAAACTTCACGCAGCTGGAGTCTCAACTAAAATGGTCCGTTTTATTGAAAATGTGTACACGAACACTAAATGTGCAGTATGGACTGGAAAAGACCTATCTAATGAATTCTCAGCTGTAAGCGGAGTGAAACAAGGTTGTATATTATCACCGCACTTGTTTGTTCTTTATCTCAATGACTTACATGATTTTTTGGGAGGAGGCATATAGATAGAAGAACTAAACATTCGAACTTTAATGAATGCCGACGACATTGTCATACTGGCTGACGATATAACGACGCTGCAAAAAATGATTTATAAGTTGGAATCATACTGCCATAGTTGGAATTTAGAAGTCAATCTAAGTAAATCCGCAATTATGGTCTTTCGAAAAGGAGGTTGATTGGCAAATAAAGAAAAATGGTATCTCGGTGGAGAAGAAATAAGAATAGTGAATAAATACTGCTATCTATACTTGACATTGCCTCCAACAATAAACTTTAGGAAGCATGTAGAGAGAAGAACTATTGCAGCTAAAAATAGTATAAATCTTACGTGGAACAACTTTCTTAGTAGGGACGGCATGCCTATAAAAGCAAAATGGAATCTATTTCTAGCAATAAGTAGAGCAATACTGTAAAGATGTGTGGTGTCAGGATTGCCATGTATTTTTGCAAGGTTCTTCATTCAATAAATTAATATGTATTCACTTGACAGGATTGCTAGGGGATTGTAATTAAGCCCAAGAAGAAAGGTTTCGACCTAACAAGGTTTTAGTATTGATCTGAGCTCTTCAGCCGCCTTTAAGTACTTTCTGAGCTCTTCAGCCGCCTTTATGGTATTTCCAGCAGATATGCCGCATATAACCAGAGATTCAAATAAAATAATTTATTCTTGTTGCTATCGCAAAAGAATCTAAAAGAATCTGATTTATTTGTAAAATCTTACTCTATTTATACAAAATATTCTTATGTACTAAACTTATTATTTAATTCCTATATATTCTTGAGTAACCAATCAATACATTGGTTACTCCCAATTTTTGATAAAGTATATAATTTTTCAATGTAAGATATTCATAGTATCTATTATACTATTCTAACATATGTTATCTATTTCTTATGCATTTTTACTTGTATATATTATTATAAGTGTTATCCATAAGGTTTTACATTTCTCTAAAGGAATTTGTGTTAATACCGTACAATGACCACATATGATAAAATGTTTGGCTCGCGCATCATGTTACGAGTGCACAATCATAACGGCGTGAGTCAAACAAAATTTAAAAGTGTAATATGATCAAAGTCAAAACGACAAAGCGACAAATGTGCATTCAATAAATTATGTCACAATTGTTTTGTTACTTTATGCAATGACTTGTCATATTAAACAATGATGTAGGTCATGGGCACCACAATACAATCATATGGTGCTCAAGTATGGGGTTACACTCAGTTCGAAGAGGTGGATAAACTACAATTATACTTCCTAAAGAAAATATTGAGAATACCACAATTTACGCCAACATATATTTTAATGATAGAGACTGGGGCGGAAGATGGACATTTATATACTTTAAAATTGCACCTCAATCACATTTTCAGAACCATGTTTATATATGGTACCTCTACATGGTAGGCACCTTGACGTGGTGTAGGGGCTTAGCTACAACTCGGACTATAAATATGAATATTCGCAATCACTTGGCATTTGTCAGATCACTGTGAATTTTTATCGTTTCTAGAACGAGCTGTACAACCAAGATCTACCTTTATGTAGTTTTGTGTTGTCATGTAGTCTATGTTTTCACGTAGTTGTGTTGGTCCGAATGGCTACTATAACATCTTAGCGTCTCGGGGAGCAGATGAGTCTTTGCATTTTGGTGCTACTCATTAAGTTCGTCAGTCAATCGATCGGCCTTTAATGGAAGTTTAGTTGTTTGTAGGATCGATGACCCCAAAGCAGTTAGGTCATGTCTCTGCTGGTTTTGTGGTCGCCAGAAACTAGGCGGGGTGAAGGAAAACACCCTGGGTTTGATTGAAGATATGAAACAATCTATAGTTTTTGTCCCTAGTCTAAAATTTTTATACAAGGATGTATCGTGTAGTATGTGTGAATGTATGAATGAGACCCGAACAACCCCCTAATCTACGGTGGAACAGCTATGCCTGTAGGAATTTGGTCACGGGGCTAGTGATGACCTTAATAGCGAACTGCTTTCAATTTGCCTTCTGTCGATAAATGGGCTCTGCCGATGGCGATTTCATACTTCCCTAATACTCGTGGGATATCATATGGATACATCTAATAAACAAACTAAAGGGGATGATTCTACCCTTATCGCATCAAACACTACTGCTGTCGGGCAGGAAATTAACAACGACCAGTCGACTGTTGTGTCACAGGTCAATGATTCTTTTGTAGATGGTGATGTTGGGCACATCTGCAAAAATATACACGCTGTGGAAAATGTTATTGTCCACAGTATACTGATGCTAGCAGCACAGAAACTGAAGGGTCTGATGCTGCCTCTATTGGCATTGATGGAGTCAGTCTCTGTTCTGAACAGTCAGGTGCTACTGTTGTCAATATTTGTATGAAAGGGATCAGTTTACATGACCAGAAGGGTTTTGTAAAACTGAACTCAATGCAGAAGAGGAGGTTAAAGGCTTACATGAGCCAGGGACACTCTAGGGATGTGGCCCTAGACATGGTGTCTAAACTTCAAACTCGTGCGCCAGCTGAAAAGGCTTTATCTGACGACATGGTCATACCAGCTGGTAAAAAACCAAAGCAAAACACCTCGATTCAGGGATCGAGTAAACCCTCTTTCAGCCAAGTAGCAAGTCAGGCCAAGGGGATCAAATTAGGATTTGTTCCTTTTGATTTGGCTAAGTGCCCCCTAAACAGGGAACAGATTGCACAGCTACATGAGGCCATAATTGAGACTGCCATAGAGTTGACGTCAGACGAGGTTAAACCAGAATTTTAAGGTTATTTCCCTCGCACGGGATGAATCATGGTGGTGTGCACAAATAACCAAAGGGCTGAACGGGTTCGTAAAAATGCGGCAGCTATTGCAACAAAGACTAAACTGGGCGCCAAAGTGGTTGAAGAGTCGGTGTTCCCAAAAATACATCTGGTGCGAGGATACTTTCCACACAGTTGCGATTTTGAAAACACCAAGGTTCTTGCCACAATTGAGGCCCAGAACAGGAAAGTATTACAGCGGGTTGCAGAAGGTTCACTGCTCCACATCATCTTTGCTGTCGACGATGCATCTTGGAACTCACTGGTCCAGAGTGGAGGTAGAATAGCATATCGCTTCATCCATGTCAAGCTACTGTTTAAAGCTAACAATATGACAAAGGAGGGGCAGCCAGAGCCGCCATTCAAAAAAGGCTTTCGATGCGGCCACCTGTGGGTGGAGCATCAACAACTTCAAAAGAGCGCCAGAAGGAAAGAGGGCCACGAAGAGCTCGACTTCAGAAGGAAGTCGAACATGCACCACTCGAAAGGAGCATCGGCTACCTTGTGCAGAACCTTCGCCACAAAAGGACTGGCCATAGCGCTTATCCAGGAGCCATGGCCAGTCGGTGGGCATATAAAAGGCCTTCAACATCAATCAAGTAAGTTGATATATAAACGTGATATAGAGTCGCCTATAACTGCTATACTAGTAAACAAAAATGTTAACTGTATTCCAATTCCAGATTTCATCCAGAGGGACTTGGTGTCGGCCATTTTTGAGATCCCGACGGAGTGCGGAACACGAGAGATCGTGATAGCATCGGCCTACTTTCCAGGCGATGCAGATGAAGCACCACCTGAAGTAGTCACAAACTTGGTAAGTTATTGCAAATCTAACAATTTACAATTTATAATTGGTTGCGACGCTAATGCGCATCATACCTTATGGGGTAGTACTAACATAAATAGAAGAGGGCAAATGCTTTTAGAATACTTTAGTAGTAATAACATCAGCATATTGAACAGTGGTTCTGAACCCGCTTTTATTAATGCCATTAGAAGAGAGGTTCTTGACCTTACTCTTTCTAGTCAATTTATCTCCAATTATGTTGTTAATTGGAGGGTCTCAAAAAAGGCAAAAGGTTGCCCACAGGGTGGGGGTGGAGTAATGTCTCCTTTGCTCTTGTCAGTTGTTGTTGGTGAACTTTTAATCTTATTGGAGAATATTGGTTGTGACGCCATTGGGTATGCAGACGATCTAGTCATAATAGTGTAATTAGTTTATTGTTACATCTTATAGTAATACTTTATAAATCAAAGACTTGTCGTTTTGAGTGTTCTTAAGAGACTATCTTTATTAAATTTTATTTCTTAACTCTAACATCAATTCTTACAACTAATTTCCAATAGAATCTTATGTATCGATTCTATTGGTTGATACTTACATTTACTTACATTTACTTACGTCTAATTGGTTAACCCAAATTAGACGTACATAATGATTTACAAATATTATTTATTTACTTATTGGTCATTTATTCATATCTATTTCACAGTGGCACACATCTGGTAACCAACTGTATTGAGGACAAATCATATTGCATGCATAATCGCTTGCAATATGATCTGTGAAAAACTTAACACAAATTCATGTGTTTAGCATGCCACTATCCAAATTGTCAAATTGCATATTGAAATAATTAAATATGCATACAAATATTTTGTCATAAAGAAATGACAAAATAGACGAGTCAAATTTCTGACTCATAAATTATTTTATATTTGACAATTAGGTTTTTCGGTCATGCTTGATATTTGAGAGTTTTGGGTTGGCATGACACATTAAATACCGCACACAACGTATTGTGTGTGGTCATGGTTAATATGCCACTACACCCTCACCCTTTAAGAAAAATTTTTATTTTTGAACAAAAGTTAAACAGAAAAATTTTTAAAAATATTATTTGTTTTATTTATTTATCTTTTTGAATTGACCATGACCTTATATTACAAATTTGGCATAACATATGTATGTTAAGTAGCATATGTTTAGTTCTTAAATTTTAGGACTTAATAAATAAATCATAGGCTTTATTTATGTAGATATATTTTGATATATTATAACATAGTAAGTATATATATAGCATAATTATGTAATTCATTATAATTATTTCATTAACATTATAAAATTTGTTAAAATATCTAATAATTTTAAAGTTAATTTAAATTGTATATGTATTTAATAATAAGACAATATTGTAATGTTATACTTAAATTGTGAATTTTATTTTAATAAAAAAAAATATATATATTTTTACTTCATTTTCTCCTGAATAACTTCGTGTTATTTTATAGGGACCTGTATATGGGCTTGTGCCTTTTCGTGTTCTGTGAGTTTTTATTAATATTTCGTCACCTACATTTAAATTTATTGGCGAACTATTTTTCTTTGAAATTTCTTTTCTCCTAGCTTTTGCACTTATGCTAAACTCTCTTGCTCTATCAAGGGATAATCTTAGCCTTGCCTTTAATTCGTTGGCATAATTTTCTAAGTTAAATATTCCCTGATTGCTATGTATTTGTTCATTTGGTAATGATGGTAACTTACCGAATACTAATTCATGTGGGGAGTAGCCTGTGTCAACGTGTGGGGCAGTATTATAGGCAAAAGTATAATATGGTAACCATTCGTCCCAGTCATCGTCGTTAGCAAAGTTGAGTAGATATTCGTTTAGAACTCTATGGTTCCTTTCTATTGTACCTACCGTTTCATGGTGGTACGGAGTAGAGAAAATTTGTTTAATATTCATAATTTCTGTAACTTTAGTCAGCAATTCGTTTAAAAATTCTGTTCCTCTATCTGATTTTAAGATTTTAAAGGAGCCGAATTTTAGTACGAGTTGTTCTACTAAGGTTTTAGCTATTGTTTTGGCCTCTTTATTTACTATTGGATATGCAATTATGAATCGACTTAATTCACATTGCATAGTTAATATGTACCTGTATCCATTGGATGGTCTTAAAGGTCCAACAGTATCGATTTGTACTGTTTCAAAGGCAGTATGCGGTGTCGATGTTATTTGGAATTCCTCACGGTTGTGTCGGATTTGTTTATTGCGTTGGCATTTTTCACAGGTGCTAATATATTTATGAACCATCTGTTTCATTTTTTTTCATGTATATTTTTGTTTTAATTTTGTAAAAGTTTTGCGAACTCCCAGATGTCCGCTATGAGGATTGTCGTGATATTCCTCTATTAATCTGTATTTCTTCATGATGTCCGTAATGTTTTCTGGTTTCTTGTATAACAATATATTTAGTTTATATCGACTTTCATTTTTATTCTCTCGTTGCAACTTATTAATCATTTCTTTAAATTTAGTTTTATCCATGGATTTAATTATTATGTCATCATCGCTTAGCGCTAGCATTGTTATATTCAATTCTTCTAGTTTCGAAATTAGCTTCACCATAATCGAAATCGGCTTCGGAGGTATTTCGCATAATTCCACTGTGACTTTTTTGTCATCATAACGTATGAATGCATCCTTATTCTTATTTACAATTTTAAACTGCAGTGTTCTCATACCTCGAATATCACTAATAGAAGTACAATCCCAACAATAGAGTTGATCAGGCTCAGTTGGTTTTGTCTCTTTTTGTGTATTCTTATTGGTAGTTTTATTGGCAGCGGTACCTGTGGTAGCTGCAGCGCGCGTTTTACTTCTAGTCGTTATACATATTTGCGATATTTCTTTAACATTACTTATTGTTTCTTCATCTTTGTCTGGATTTTTCAATTTCCGACTGGACATCTTGTCTTCATTAGTAGGTATCAACTTTTTTAAAATATTACTGTCTATTTTTATTCTAGACAGGGCATCAGCATTAGTATTAATTTTTCCTTTTTTGTAGATTATTTCAAAATCATAATCTGATAAATCGATTCGAATCCTCGTCATTTTTGACGAAGGATTCTTGTGCACGAATAATGAAATCAAGGGTCTGTGGTCAGTTACAACATAAAAATGTTTGCCATATATGTATGGTCTGAAGTAGTTTATTGCCCAATGTATCGCAAGTAGTTCCTTTTCAATAACTGGCTTGTTTAAGTCGTGTTTTTGTAAGGCTTTGCTTGCGTAGCAAATTGGCAAATCTGAACCAACATTACCTTGAGAAAGTACCGCACCAAGTGCATAGTCAGAGGCATCCGTTGTTATTATGAACGGTTTATCGAAGTCTGGATACTTCAATACAGGAGGGCTCATTAGGGTTGATTTAAGACGTTCGAATGCTATTTCACATTCAGTATTCCATACGAATTTTTGATTCTTTTTTAATAACGAATTTAAAGGTTTTGATATTGATGCAAAATCTTTGATAAAACGTCTGTAGTAATTACAGAAAGCAATGTATCTCCTAACTTCATCTACGTTCGTAGGTTTAGGATAATTTTGAATGACTTTATATTTGGCTGGGTCTGTTTTGACGCCATGTTCAGTGATTAGGTGTCCTAGATATGTAACTTCGTGTTTTAGGAAGTTGCATTTTTCAGAATTTAATTTTAAATTGCAATCACTTAATCTCTTGAAGACTTTTTCTAGATTGATATTGTGGTGTTTTAGGCTGTTGCCAAAAACAATGATATCATCGACATATAGAAATGCTTCGTTTTCAAGGCCTGTTAACGCTAAGGTTAGCATTCGTTGAAAACTGTTTGAACTTATTTTTAGACCGAAAGGTAGTCTTTTAAATTCATAATGACCATTGATGGTCGAAAATGCAGTTTTTTGTCGTGATGAGTTATCAATGGGAATTTGGTGAAATGAACTAGTCATATCCAAAGTTGAAAAATATCTTGCTTTACCAAGCAAGTCTAGTATGTCTTCAAGGCGTGTTAAAGGAAATTTGTCATTTATTATTTTGTTGTTGAGTTTTCTGTAATCGATTACGAGTCTCCATTTCTTCTCATCATCTGATGATTTCTTGGGTACGAGTAGGATTGGTGAATTGTATGGGCTTTTAGAGGGTTGTATTATGTCATCGTCAAGTAATTTTTGGACTTGGAGACTATGTGGTAGTCTATAATTTTTGATGTATGTTGGCACATTATCTGAAGTTGAAATATGTTCCGTGTAGAAATTGTTGCAGGATATTTGTTCTCCTTCCATCAAGAATATATGTTGAAATTTAGTTACCAGTGAGATAAGTTCCTTACCGTCACATTTGTTATGTTGCGTTCCTATTTGTAATTTATTTAAAAGTTTTTGTGAACGTGATTCATTATATTTGTTACAAGGGTCTTTATTAACTTTATAATACTCGTTCAAAGGACGGGTTTTAAAATTTAGTGTATTTAGAGTAACACTGTGTTCATTCGTGTTCAAAACTCGAATGTGGCAGTTTCCTCTTGCTGGTAGTATTGTATTTGCAATGAAAACACCTTTGTCAATTTCTTGAGAAATCAACAATGTATCATCATCGAAATACATGTCTATAGGTAATATATGTTCTGTTCTTGCTTGTAGAACAATTGGTTTATATGATATGGGAATAGTTATCTGTTGTTCATTGTGGGTAACTGTTAACGAAAAAGTGTAATAATCAATATTACATTTAAAAATGGTTAGGAAATCTCTACCGATGATGCCATCTACTTCAATTGGAAAATCCTCTTCCACCACCGAAAATTCATGCTTTAAATTTATATTTTCAAACATCATATGAAGAGTCGTGATGCCTATGGAATTTATATAGTTGTTTGTGATACCAGATAATATACATGTTTTATTCGAATTATAATTTAGATTAAACTTGTTTTTGATTAGTGACACATCTGCTCCTGTGTCGATTAATAATTTTATATAGTTGTTAGTGTCATGGCAATGAACTTTTACATAGTTCGATGCATGTGGGTTGAATGAGTAGATATATTTTTTTATTTTACCAGAGGTGAATTCTACTGGTTTCCCTCTGGTGTGTTGCAGTTTTCCTGTGCTGCTATTAAACGAATGTTCCTTCCGTTTCCGTTTCTGTTATTGTTTCTATTGTTGATTTGTCTCCAGTTGTTATTGTTGTTACCTCGATTTATTTGGACATTCCTGTTGTTAAGAGAATTATTTTGATTCCTATTTGAGTTGTTGTTATATTGATTGTTGTGGTTTCTTTGACCACTATTATTATATGTATTTCTATTGTTATATCGGTAATTTCCGTTATGGTACCGGTTATTTCGATTGTTATTATTATTATTATAATTGTTATAATTATTGGACCAGTTGCCACTAAGTCTATTGCCATTTGGTCTATTGCCATTTGGTCTATTGCCATTTGGCGTGTTACCACGGTAGTATAGCATTCTTTGGTTCTGTTCAGTGAAAAGTAAACTTTCAGCGATTTCTCTCGCTTCCTGGAAAGTTTTGGGCTGTGACATCTGTACAGCTTGCGAATATGTTGTATTAAGGCCTTTTTTGTATGCCAGTAATGCATTCTCTTCGTTAGTTGCTAGCATCCCTTCAGCTTGTGGCGAGGTTGGGCTATAATTTCTCTTTAATAGAGACGCTGTATTTAGGTCTGACAATAGTTTGGCCATTTTATCACTATATTCCGTGATCGACTGGTTGTGGCCTTGCCTAATTTCACTTATTTTTTGTAAGAGAATTGGAACTGTGTCTTTCGGTATGTAAATTGACTTGAGTTTCTCTACTAATGTTTCCATTGAAGTTGGAAAACCTACTGGCGAAACTCTTATCTTCACATTGTGATTGAGTTTGCAATCTACAATGTGCTCTAAGAACTCCTGTTTGTCTTCGTCTCTAATCTTCTTGCTATACAAATTTAATCGTCGCAAGAAAGAACTTAATTCTTCTTGCTTTCCTGTAAAAACGGGTAGGAGTTTTTCTACACTTTCTATTACAGAGTCATACGACGCCATATTTGCTATTTGTGTGCCGTTGTTATTTTGATTACCACTTGTTGTGTGGTTATTTATGGTTATAGCGTCAGGTGTCTGTTCAGTTGATGTCATATTCAAGAGATATTTTCTTGTTTGAGTATATTTTTCTAAAAAAACTTCTTTTAGAGCTAAAAATTCCTCAAAATTTTTGGTTATATATGTTGCTTCTATAAGCCTTTTAAGGTCATCTAACCTATTTAGTTTAATGGCTATCGTGGGCTTAGTATATCCTCTGATACTAGCCTTTTTTGCGTTTTTAAGAATATCCTGAACTTCCCCTATGTATGTAGCAAAGTTTTCCATAAAAATTATCAAAATTCAAAACGAGATCAAAATTAGTAACGAGATCGGACAAGAAAATGAAATTCAACACAATTCAAATTCAACAAATTCAATAGAAAAAAATTTTTATACATTTTTTTTTTTGTATATTTTGTATGAGATATAATTCATAGATATAATTCATTATTATTTTTTTTTTTTTTAAATATATAATATTATAGTTATGTCATGATTATTTAAATGTAACAATAAGAATAAAAAAAAATATATATATATAATAATATTATAATTTTGTTTAAATATAATAACATGCTAGTATTTAAACGTTATTAGAATTTAACGCCGTGTGTACACGTTTATGTACATATTTTTTTATGTACTTGTTTATTTTATATGCTACTAATAAAATAATAAATACGATAAATAAAGTTATAATTACTACCTCTATATTTCCGGTGCTTGTAGCTGCATTGTTCTGTAGATTGTTGTTGGTCACCTCTGTCTTCTGTTGGACGTTGTTCTTCGTGTTGTATTCATCACTGGAGAACCATCCCATCGTTGAGTCGTTGATGATGAAATTTGCTGTATTTATAAATTGAGAAGTTTTCTTCTTGAATCAGATGAATATGTTGTTGTTACTGATGAAGACGTCTTATATGTCACGAAATTGAATTCAAGAAACTGTTGTTTTTGTTATTTGTGCACATACTCTATTAATGTTTATTAATGTTCATGAGTTTTTTATTTTTGTTTTGTATAACCACGCACTGATTTAAAAAGTTGGTTAACATAATTTATAAGATCTTTATGTTTATGTTGGTGTTTTAGTAACAAACCTTTTGACTTATAGGTTTGTCCACACACAAAACAGTTAAATTTGCACATTTTTAAAGTTAAATTATGTTACTTGCACTTATCGTTCAATAAATTGTTTTTATTTTATAATTTATATTTGTTTTACATTTTTACCACACAATTAATTTTGTATTCTTAAAGTTGCATTTTATTGTTACTACACTTATATAATTACTTGCACTTATCATTCTATAAATTGTTCATATTTTATGAATAATATTTTCGTTTTTTTAAAATCTAGTCCTTCCGATTTAGTATAAATTGTTAATTTTTTATTAATAATACATCGTTTTAAAATTTAGTCCTTCCGATTTAGCATAAATTGTTAATTTTTTATTAATAATATTTTCGCTTTAAAATTTAGTCCTTCCGATTTAGCATAAATTGTTAATTTTTTATTAATAATACCTCCTGGCAGGATCGCCATGTAATTAGTTTATTGTTACATCTTATAGTAATACTTTATAAATCAAAGACTTGTCGTTTTGAGTGTTCTTAAGAGACTATTTTTATTAAATTTTATTTCTTAACTCTAACATCAATTCTTACAACTAATTTCCAATAGAATCTTATGTATCGATTCTATTGGTTGATACTTACATTTACTTACGTCTAATTGGTTAACCCAAATTAGACGTACATAATAATTTACAAATATTATTTACTTACTGGTCATTTATTCATATCTATTTCACAGTGGCACACATCTGGTAACCAACTGTATTGAGGACAAATCATATTGCATGCATAATCGCTTGCAATATGATCTGTGAAAAACTTAACACAAATTCATGTGCTGAGCATGCCGCAATCCAAATTGTCAAATGCATATTGAAATAATTAAATATGCATACAAATATTTTGTCATAAAGAAATGACAAAATAGACGAGTCAAATTTCTGACTCATAAATTATTTTATATTTGACAATTAGGTTTTTCGGTCATGCTTGATATTTGAGAGTTTTGGGTTGGCATGACACATTAAATACCGCACACAACGTATTGTGTGTGGTCATGGTTAATATGCCACTACAATAGTATCTGGAAAGCATGGTAGCAGTCTATCAGAGATCTTGGTAGAACACCATGGACGCATTTTAGCGTGGTGCGAAAGTGAGGGTCTCTCTATAAATCCGGAGAAAACTGTTGTTATGCCTTTCACACTCAAACGTAAACTAGACATAGGTCCCGTACGGTTAGGAAACACTAATATTTTTCTCTCCAGTGAAACAAAGTACCTAACTGTTGTCCTAGATGGTAAACTCACTTGGAGTTCACACTTAAATAAAGTATATAATAAAGCGTTAAGGGGTTTATGGACAACACGGTCCTGTATAGGTGAAACTTGGGGCCTAAACCCAAAGATTATATTTTGGATATATCAGGCAGTAGTACGTCCTATCATGACATATGGTTGCCTGGTTTGGTGGCAAAAGGTCACACAGGCTGAATCTATTGCTGTTTGCATGAAGCTCCAGAGATTAGCGTGTCTCTTAATGACTGGTGCTATGAGGACAAGTCCAACTGCAACACTTGAGGCTATACTTGGATTGACACCTCTGAACATACATATTCAATCTACGGCTGCGCTTAGTACACTTCGACTAAAACTCCACATGAACAAGGGTTGTCTTGACTATGGTCATACAACAATATTAAAAACATTTGGAGCACATAAAAATCCTCAATGTGATGGAGACTATACAACAGAACTCCATCGTTTTGGCAAAAAATTTGAGGTACACCTACCATCACGTTCAACGTGGGAGAATGGAGGCCCACAGGTTGACCCAAAAAGTTTGGTTTGGTACACAGATGGATCAAAGATGGATGAAGGCACTGGCGCTGGTGTATATAGACCCAACATCAGCATTTCGGAGGCAATGGGCACATGGCCCAGTGTCTTCCAAGCTGAAATCCACGCAATCAACTTATACGTAAGATCCAATTTAATCAAAAAATCTTCTGGTTCGAAAATTGTTATTTACTCTGACAGCCAGGCTGCTCTTAAAGATCTTTCTTCTTGGACTATCAAATCAAAACAGGTCGTAGAGTGTTACGAGCTTCTGCAATCACTTGCAGCTCGGAATAAGGTAAGCCTTTACTGGGTTCCGGGCCACAAAGGAGTTTTGGGAAATGAAAAAGCTGATAAGCTAGCCAGAACTGCATCAAAAACTGCTTTTATAGGCCCTCAACCCTTTTGTGGAATAAACTGGGCCAGTACAAAACAGATTATCAAGGAAATGGAAAATCATATGCGGCTGGAGTACTGGGTAAACTTTCCAGGATTCAGACAAAGCAAAGCACTGATAACACCGTACTCCTGCAAAGACATTCTTAAAATCTCAAAATGTAATTTAAGGTTGATAACGGGTTTCATTACATTATGGTCTGAAATATCACCTTCATAAACTACAATTATCTGCTAACACGGAATGCAGATTATGCCTCGAAGATGAGGAAATGACCAAGCACATTCTTTGTGACTGTCCAGCTTTAATAACGCACAGAAGAAACCTGTTTCATAAAGAATTTCTGTCACCAGAACAGATTAAGAACTCTCCTCTAGATTTAGTTTTAGACTTTAAAGCTTTAAGGGGTTTTGTTTAATCAATAGTGAAACTGATACAATAGGTCTATTCTGGCCGCAGTACCGGCTGTTGGGCAATTTTCACGTCTACTCTTTAATTAATTAATTAAAAAATATATTTGGTACCGAAAGATTACCCAATCAATTGACCAAAAAATTGTTAAATCTTAACCTTTCTTGGGTGCAGGTTCTAAATGAGCTGGGAAATGTTTGCGGCATAAATTGGAATCAACAAACAGCTTCGCGAAGTCTTTGGAAAGCAAATAATGAACTGCTGTTGACATTTCTGAAAACTGATTTGAGGTACAAATGTATAAGTAAATCTCAACAAACTAACCGAATATATCAAGACTTAACACCATCACTAGGAAAGGAATATATAATTGACATAACACATATTAAAAATATCACCTGGATACTCAAAGCAAGAAGTAGCATGATACAGCTAAATGGAAACAGATTTGATATATATACAAGTAGATCTGCGCTCTGTAGTATGTGTAATTTAGATGAGACTGAAGATATTGTGCATTTTCTTGGCCGTTGTCCTATTTTACAAGAGTTTCGATTAGCTTACTTTAGTAAAGCTATTCTATCTTATGAAAACATTATAAATATTTAAAACGGTTCTGAGGTAGAATGGGTAAAAGTAGCAGAATATGTAAAAAATTGTATAGCATATCGGTCTTATTTAATATCAGAATATAATAATTAATATA